>NC_083288.1:45114360-45414360 GCF_963506605.1 Zootoca vivipara
ATAGATACTGTAGCTATGGCCGGTCATGCTCATTTCAAAAAATGGTGCAGTAAGGGTCTTCAGCATCTCCTCTCCAGTACATTCGCGAACTAACACACTGGCATTTGAAAGTGAACAACTGAATGCATCTTCCCAGAAATCTTTGATAAAACCATCTGTGTCTGTCCAATGAGGATGTATATCACGAAGAAAGTCCTGAAATTTTTGAATCTCGTTGGAGTGAATCGCAAAAGAGATAGCACCATGGAACATTCCTATATTAAAAGTATTTTTTTGAAGGCTATAAAATATGAAGTCAAGTTTGGCTGTTGTAATCCATACTTTTCCTTTATGTGACTTCTTATGAGGAAGTAGTAACTGGGTTAACTCCATTGTCTGTATAGCACTTGATAACCATATAATAAATCTACCTTCTCCATACACAAGAACTGCATTGGCTTTGCTGGCTGTGAAAGGTGCAAACGAAACCCATGTGCCCAGCATTCCTAGTATGTTACCGTCATAATGCAAATTGGGTTTAACTCTTTCTGTGAATGCTGAACAGAGTCCATTATTGAACAGCATTGGTTCAATTGTCTGCAAGAAACGTTCTCCATCTTCATTATCTGGAGTGATCAGCCCAACCCATTTCCATCCAAAATGCAGAAGTAACTGGATTATTCCCTTGTACTGATGATCTTCATTGGGGACCATGCGGTAAAAGGAAGGGAACTTGGTTTCATCATTTATGGCTGGTTCAAATGAACCATATGAAATCTGGAAAAGGAAAAAGCCAAACATTTCCAAGTGTAATAAAAAAAACCCTAATGGTATTCCAACTATCTTGAATATAAATATAAATCCTATATATCCCAAACATATGAAGTTTAGGGGCAGCACCAACCTCAATTTACATAGAAAAACATAGACAATTTTGTTCTATGCTTTCTGTGGATGTTACTACTACTAATACTAGTACTGCTGCTGCTACTACCTTTATTGTTATATCACAGTTTTATACTTGTGCACATTGATTCTCTCCAAGTAGAGAGAAGAAATTATCATTGCTCATTTTAATATACTAATAAATGAATGATTGAGGTGGAAAGAGAGCAATAGAATCTGTTCTTTTGCCCTGTAGCCTTTATAGTGGTTGTAGAGATTGGTTGATTCTCCATCTGCTAAGAAGTCTCCTGGGAAGATCTCCATAAGATTATATTTGTTATTATTCTCTGACCACAAGAAAACTCACCATATAAAAGATCAGTAAAATACAGAATCATAGACTGGTTGGAAGGACCGAAACAACTAAAATGAAAACTAACTATACAGCAGAACAACATAATATTGCCACTACCATATACTTTCCAGAATGACAAATGTCTGAACAATAATAACAAAAACCCCTTTTTTAAAAAATTAGCTTCTGAAAGTGAGCAATGCTAAATAAAACCATACTTCCCCAGGAAAGGAATTTCATAATTTTGAAGGGAAGGAAAATTCTTAGTTATTTATGCATCTGTAAGGTGTTGTTGTTGTCGTTTAGTCGTGTCCGACTCTTCGTGACCCCATGGACCATAGCACGCCAGGCACTCCTGTCTTGCACTGCCTCCCGCAGTTTGGTCAAACTCATGTTCGTAGCTTCGAGAACACTGTCCAACCATCTTGTCATCTGTCGTACCCTTCTCCTAGTGCCCTCAATCTTTCCCAACATCAGGGTCTTTTCCAAGGATTCTTCTCTTCTCATGAGGTGGCCAAAGTATTGGAGCCTCAGCTTCACGATCTGTCCTTCCAGGGAGCACTCAGGGCTGATTTCCTTCAGAATGGATAGGTTTGATCTTCTAGCAGTCCATGGGACTCTCAAGAGTCTCCTCCAGCACCATAATTCAAAAGCATCAATTCTTCGGCGATCAGCCTTCTTTATGGTCCAGCTCTCACTTCCATACATCACTACTGGGAAAACCACAGCTTTAACTATACGGACCTTTGTCGTCAAAGTGATGTCTCTGCTTTTTAAGATGCTGTCTAGGTTTGTCATTGCTTTTCTCCCAAGAAGCAGGCGTCTTTTAATTTCGTGACTGCTGTCACCATCTGCAGTGATCAAGGAGCCCAAGAAAGTAAAATCTCTCACTGCCTCCATTTCTTCCCCTTCTATTTGCCAGGAGGTGATGGGACCAGTGGCCATGATCTTGTTTTTTTTGATGTTGAGCTTCAGACCATATTTTGCGCTCTCCTCTTTCACCCTCATTAAAAGGTTCTTTAATTCCTCCTCGCTTTCTGCCATCAAGGTTGTGTCATCTTCATATCTGAGGTTGTTGATATTTCTTCCGGCAATCTTAATTCCGGCTTGGGATTCATCTAGTCCAGCCTTTCGCATGATGAATTCTGCATATAAGTTAAATAAGCAGGGAGACAATATACAACCTTGTCGTACTCCTTTCCCAATTTTGAACCACTCAGTTGTTCCATATCCAGTTCTAACTGTAGCTTCTTGTCCCACATAGAGATTTCTCAGGAGACAGATGAGGTGATCAGGCACTCCCATTTCTTTAAGAACTTGCCATAGTTTGCTGTGGTCGACACAGTCAAAGGCTTTTGCATAGTCAATGAAGCAGAAGTAGACGTTTTTCTGGAACTCTCTAGCTTTCTCCATAATCCAGCGCATGTTTGCTATTTGCTCTCTGGTTCCTCTGCCCTTTCGAAATCCAGCTTGCACTTCTGGGAGTTCTCGATCCACATACTGCCTAAGCCTGCCTTGTAGAATTTTAAGCATAACCTTGCTAGCATGTGAAACGAGCGCAATTGTGCGGTAGTTGGAGCATTCTTTGGCACTGCCCTTCTTTGGAATTGGGATGTAGACTGATCTTCTCCAATCCTCTGGCCATTGCTGAGTTTTCCAAACTTGCTGGCATATTGGGTGTAGCACCTTAACAGCATCATCTTTTAAAATTTTAAATAGTTCAGCTGGAATATCATCACTTCCACTGGCCTTGTTATTAGCATCTGTAAGGTAGTGAACAGCATAAATTGATACCGGGAGCTCAGAGACATGCAGTGCCCTCCTTTCTGGACTGCCTCATTTACGAACCTGGCACCTGACAGCAATCTTCTATTACATCTATTAGACACAAATTGCCCCTGTTACACACATTGTTGGATATGTTAAGCCCCGACCCCAATTATATCCACATTTTGTAGTCCCTTTTAGTATTTCCATTTTACCATATTTATGAATCACTAGGTTCCTGCTGCATGGGAACGAGAAGAATGAAGGAATGAAATACCCATTTTTCAAAATCCATATTCTACCTGTGGAATCTTGAAAAGACCTAAGATGTTTGCCATGCACCAGGAGGTATCAGAGCCAAGTCCCCCAATGACTCCTATTACATTTTTCTGGATGCCACACCTGTAGTTGGGAACAAAGTGATTTGCCTTAAAGATCGGGTCCAGAGTTGTTCGGTAGGCCATCTTTGAATCATAATAGCTATCATAGATGTGGAATCCAAGAGAGACATTGGGCAATATCGTGGGATTCTCGTTGATCTCATCAATAGCAAACACCAAAGCAAGGATGTGCTGGTAGAACTTTGTCATCACCCTGCAAATGAATTGAGTTAATGTTTAATAGGGAAATTAAAGAGTGCACATTACACAGATAGTAGAGATTCACCCACCTGCCTATAAAGAGAAGGCACAGCCAGCAAAGTTTACTTATCTATTTAGACAATATTTATATAATACTGTGTCAATACAAATATCGTGTTTTCTACAGCTGCTGCATACTTCATTGACATCTGCATCGAACTATATACTAGGACTTGCTTACAGTCAATTGCATTTTCCATTTTCCTGCCCATGCATTCCCTTTGAAGAGATCATTTTGTTGCTCTTTGCGACCCATGTTTGTTTTCTCCACCCTGGACATTTTGGTATCATCAGCAAGTTAAGGACCTCACTGCTTGCCCATTTGTTCTTCTTACGTTTTTATGCCATTCCTTTTCTTTTTTCTTGCTCTTACTCTCTTTTCTCTCTGCCTTTATAGAATTTGATAAATAAAGCTCAGTGTTCATTGACAGTATATGTTTGTAGCCTATGTGCATGCAGATTTCTAATAAAATTGTGTGTGTGTGTGTGTGTGTGTGTGTGTGTGTGTGTGTGTAGAAAATCTTTCCATTCTTTTTCTTTAAAAAGTTCTAAAGCTTTATTCTACAAACCAATAAAAAGTTTACTTCCCATCAGCCATGACATATAAAGATTAAATAAAATAATATTAAGTATCAGTTACTTACAGAGGGTGATCAATGGAGACCTGGGAAGGGTGTTTATTGAAAGAAATTTGGGGTAATATGTATAACATATAAGATACTGTTGCACCAATGACAAGGTCCGCTGGCTCATACCACTCGTGTGGAACATGAACAGGGTGATTTGTGGTGCATTTAACACTTTGTACTAGGGACCCCATGTTGGGGAGAAGCAGAAGCAAAAGAAATATTCTGATGGCAATTGTCCTTCTCTGCATAGACATTCCTGTTTCTCTCTACAATGTTATTGCTGTCCTCCTCCTGATTTGAACAAGAGAGACTGGGTGGTCGTTGACTCTGTCAATTTGGTATTTTAAGGGACATGTATCCACGTTATTGTTAACTTGAACACTGTCACAACAGAATGTCTTGGATGCCAAATAAGATATGTAACAGAGCCCAGCCTCCCTCACCTCCCTTACCATAGCTGTCTATGAAAAACTGGGGAACTTATAATCATTTCAGACTTGCGTGTTGCGTGTTTTCCACACTGACATCTGGAGCTTCAGCTGGTTGAATTGATTATAGTAATTTAAATAATGACAGGAGAAAGAATACTTTTGTAGTGCTTTTGGAGTCTATGGTGCATCAGCAGTAGGGGAACTGCCAAAGTAATCATATTTGTGATGTTACAGAATCATAGGTTAGGATTCCACCTAGAAGGTCATCCAGTTCACTCCCTGGCAATGCAGAATATCCAGAAGTCTTTGTTGTTCTTTTTTAAACCACCAATATGCAGGAAACAACACTCTTCATGAATTTTTTCTATCAAATATTTTTTAGGGTTGAGCCAACCTTTTCTAAGTGTCAGAAGGACATTGTTGGAGCTCTGTGAAGGAAACTAGGGAAGATACCATTAGGAGTTTTGTTCAGAGCTCAGATTACAGCTGCTCTCCGCCTCCTCTCTGCTTTCCACTTTTAACTGTTCCCTCTCTATTTTTTCTTCTTCTTCTTCTTCTTCTTCTTCTTCTTCTTCTTCTTCTTCTTCTTCTTCTTCTTCTTCTTCTTCTTCTTCTTCTTTTGGCATCTGAGCTTCACTGACATAGAGCGTATATGCCAACAATTTTGAATAACTGTAATACATACAATTGGCAGATGGAGATGTGGAAGTACCTATTTGTTTTTACTGTCTGTGTTTTTTCTTCTTTTTATCTTTTTTACATTGTTTTGTTTGTTCTTTCTGTTTCTTTCCTTTCTTTCTTTCTCTCTCTCTCCTTGTTTTTTTGTCATTACTATTCAGATTTGGAAACTTTTATAAGAAGCTTTGGAGGTAAGAAAGGAACTCACTCTGAAACTCACTTACAGGTGGTACCTAACACCGCAGAAACTAACACTTATATGCCCAGGATCCTCACCAAAATGCTGGAGAGGATTCACTTCCACAGGTACATACATTCCCATGTGATGGGAATGTCCTAAAATCCAACTTTTCTGGACATCAATCCTACAAGAAATATGCAAAATAACTAAGCAAGTATTAGAAGTCACCCCAGAACTGGCCCTACTAAACATCTCCCAAGACAATAATGTCCACTCATAACACGAAGAGCTCATAACATAGCCAGACACTGGAGAGACCTGTCAGGACCAATAGTATGGGGAACAGCCTTATTAGGGGGGGGGACCAATACTGTAAACTGAAATTGACACGGGGGCAAATAGAAGAAGCCACCTTCACCCCGGTATGGTTACCCTTTATCACATCACAGCGCAACAAGGGAACAACAAGAACAAGCCAACAGCATACGAATCAATCTGGCTAACCTGACCCAAACACACACAGACACCCCTACCTCACTCACACACAAAAACAAATTTCACTACAGCCGATCAAAGACAACCAACCACACCCTTGGCCACCCCCAACCTCTTTCAGCACCAAAGGAATACTAGTGAATAGGAAAGAGAAGCCACACAAGTGACGTTGACATGAACCCACCCCCACATTGCCACCCGACCCCACCACACTCACCATTCCCCCACCCCATGCCCCCTTTTCTTCCTAATGTAGTCCTAATGTCTCACCAAACGAAACTGATCAGTAGAAAGTGTAACTTGAAAAAAGAGACATTGCACATAGTTTATTAAACCAAGAAATCTTTAATAATATATATATATATATATTCTTTTTTAAAAAATTAAGATTGAGAGGTGGGGAAGGATGCAGGAGGGTCCCTGGATGAAAGGCATGGTAGAAAGGGACTCCCAGAAGAAATAGGGTCTCAGGTGGGAGATGGGAAGGTCTACTTCTCTCTGTGTGAATAAATGACTGGATATATACAATATAAATATGACAAAGGGCCCATTTTCTTTCTCTCCTTATTTTTGGTTTTTTTTCTTTTTATCAGCCTTGTTCTACTGACTAGGTTGATTCTTATTGTATTCTGTATTCAATTTCAAATTTTTTCATATACCATATATATAGGGCCCTGACCATCAGGTCCAGTCGTGTCCGACTCTGGGGTTGCAGCGCTCATCTTGCTCTATAGGCCGAGGGAGCCAGCATTTGTCCGCAGACAGCTTCCGGGTCATGTGGCCAGCATGACAAAGCTGCTTCTGGTGAACCAGAGCAGTGCACAGAAACGCCGTTTACCTTCCCGCCGGAGCGGTCCCTATTTATCTACTTGCACTTTGATGTGCTTTCGAACTGCTAGGTTGGCAGGAGCAGGGACCGAATGATGGGAGCTTACCCCGTTGCAGGGATTCAAACCGCCGACCTTCTGATCAGCAAGCCCTAGACTCTGTGGTTTAACCCACAGCGCCACCTGGGTCATATATATAAGAGAGAGAACTTCCAGGTTGGGAAAGCCAAGTGTATGCACTTGTTTGGGTGGTAGTGCACTTAGGCATATAGTAAATAACCACAGTTTGAACAAGTAAACTTAAAACCGAATGAAAATAGCAAAACAGTTCCTGCTAAATAGCATCTAGATGAATTCACTACTAAAGACAATGCTTAAAAATGAAGCAATTTCCCATCCAAATAGACCAATCTCAGCAGGAACATCCAACCCTCACAAACTTCATCTTATTTTGTTCTTGGAGCCTCCTATTCTTATTTCATGTTGTTCTTCCTCAGTTTCCAAGAGAAACACAAACACTCTGAAAAACCCTGGATGACAGCTCTACTTGCATATGTTGTTTCTCTCCACTTCTTAGCCAATCAGAAGCACAGTAGAACTATGTTGAGATTCCCATTACCCAAAATCTGAAGTTTCTTTTGCTGCAATTTTGTCCTTCCTGTGGATCTTCCTTTGCAGCTGCTAAAAAGAGTATTCCAGGGAAATGTGGTGATTATTCTAAAAGCAAAATCAATGAGACAGGGTGCCATGCTATTGTATCTACATGTGAGTACAGCAGATTTCCATGAGCAGACAAGAGAAGGACCATAGCTTAGTAACATTTTCTTTTTATAGAACTGAGCCCAGTTCACACTTACCAGATGGCTTTTAATTGCCAGTCTTTGGAGTCTTTGGTTTATCTGTAACATGTGGAACCCTGTATCCATCTGGGTAGCTATTGTGTAAGATGGGGATCACAAAAGGTCAGGCAGCTGGCCAGGACATGGGGTGAAAAGCAATCCAGGGCCCTTATTTGTGGGGAAGCTGCTTGAGGTTGAGCACCCTTCAAGATCTCTGCCCCACTCAGCCGTTGAGTGAAGGCAAGGATTCTGTGGGCTGGGGCATCAGGTAGGAAGGAGAATCAGGCAGTCAATCCCCTACATTATCCTGGGAATACACACTCTGCAGCTTCCAATAGTTTACCCAAATTTGTTCAGGAAAGGCACAGAGCCTCCTGAGTAGAAATGTGGGGCACCCATGGGGATGCAGGAGAAGATAGGAAGGCAAAGTAATTTTTCTGGTAAGGTCTTCATGAGGATACTACCAGGAAAGTGATACCTGCCAGCAAATCCATGGAAGCCAAAAAATCAACAGAGCCACAAAATATTCTGTCCTTTAAACCTTTATTTGTGTTAGCTGCTCTCTGTTGTTCAGGTCAGGCCTCACCACAATAATGTAGCATTTAGGGGCAAAAATGCAAGCCAGTAACCCAGCACCAGAAGCAAAGATGGAGAAGATCTCCACAGCCACCATGTATTTTCCTCTGGTGCTCAGGTAGGTTGGAATGAAGGAGAGCCAAACACTGCAGAAGACCAGCATGCTGAAGGTGATGAACTTGGCTTCGTTGAAAGTGTCAGGCAACTTCCTGGCTAGGAAGGCCACTGTGAAGCTGACAGTGGCCAAGAAGCCCATGTAGCCCAAAACACAATAGAACATGAGGACTGACCCTTCATTACAAAGAAATATGATTTCTTCTGTCATTGAGTGCATGTCCACATCTGGGAATGGGGGAGAGGTTGCCAGCCAGAGAACACAGATCCCTACTTGAACAATGGAGCAGGAAAAGACAATGGAATAAGCCAGTTCTTTGCCTACCCATTTCCTCATATTGGTTCCCGGTTTGGTAGCCATGAATGCCAAAACCACCAATATGGTTTTGGCTAAAATGCTGGAGAGGGCCACAGAGAAGACAATGCCAAAAGCAGTTTGTCGGAGAAGGCAAGTGACCTTATTAGGTTTTCCAATGAACAACAAAGAAGAGAGAAAACACAAGAGGAGGGAGATAAGGAGACCGTAGGTGAGGCTTCGGTTGTTGGCTTTGACTATGGCTGTATTGCGATGCTTAATGAAGATGCCAAGCACCAGAATTGTGATCAGAGAGAATAGAGGTGCAGAGAAAGTTGAAACGATGGCCAAGGTTTCAACCAAGGCTAGGAAGTTTGGAATCTTAGGAATGCATAGATCCTGGTCTTTGTTTGGATATTGATCTCCTGGGCAACTGACACATGTTTCCATATCTGAAAACAAACAAACAGTGCATGACAATTTGAAGCATCCAAAACTATTTTTAATATCTTGATGGTATCTATAAACAATTAAAACAGCACGTCTATTAATTTAAGACGTTCTGTCCTGCAGCAGTTTAATGTCACCAAATTTCCCAAGAGCCCAGAGCTTTCATATTATCTTACGATATCACCTCCCACCTTTCTCATTTGAAATCATTCCTTCTGGACATTGATCACAATCATAGCAGCAAAACTTCTTTCCTTCCTTCTTTTTCTTCCCATAACCAGGACGGCAGTTGGCATTACATATAGAAAGTGGTGGCACCTATACAAAGAGATAGGAAGAGTTTATTTTATGATATTGTTTTGGGAAATCTAGCCAATATCCTATATCAGAAAATAGGAAAATAGGCAGGAATTACAGGCACCCCATTATAGTGGTTCTGCTCCTACCTGCAGAGTCATTAAAGAAACAAGTACTAGGAAATCTTTACAGAAACAAGTACTAGGAAATCGGTCTATGACCTTTGGGTTGTGGTGTCCTGTTAGGGCCCATTCTGTCTCCTATGGTATTTATCATCTATAGGAAACCCTTTGGAATAATATCCTAGGATCTGGCACATGGTGTCATCTGGATACTGACGGTGTGAAATTCTACGTTTCCATTCCATTGGAACGAGAGGAGGTAGTGAAGGTGCTGGACAGGTGCCTGGAGGCTATGATGGAAGGGATGGGGGCTGAAATATTATCAGAGAGAAAGGTTTGGGTGGGTGGTTCCAAGCTTGACCTGTTCTGGGTGTTGGGATTTCATTCCTCCATTGTTGGATATGTGATTATTTTCATCACATGTCTGTGTTGACATTCCATACTCTTGGGGTCATGAAAACGGCAGTTCAGTTACACTGTTCCGTGAGGTTCTACTATTGCTTTTAGTCTACTCTCTCTTGGAGAAGAAGGAGAGAGAAGCCATGTTTCCTTTGTTCGGTTACACTTGTTTATAATAAAGTAGCTTAGATTCCACAACTCAAATGCCTAGCTTCTGCTTGGACTCTGCTAACGTACTGTGTGCATATATCTTCGGATATACCAGTAAGTCGCAGAAGCGCTTCGGGAAAGAAGAGTGATGAATCATCCCAGTAGTCGCTTGTGGGGGGAAATGCAGCTGCCTGCCGTTTTCCAGGTTGGTTCAGAAGCCCAGGCAGACTTTATACGTACCAACACTGGGAGGGCTTGCATTCCCTTTGAAGCAAGAGCACTGGGAGCACTCCTTGATTCTAATTCATCCAGGGGCGTAGCCAGGATGAAAATCAGGGGGGGCAAGGGGCGGGGAGCAACGGGCGGGGCCAAGGGGTGGGGGCAGGGCCACATCGGAGCAGCCCGAAATCGGGCTGCTCCGACTCCCTCCTCCCCCTCCGCGATAGGAACGGACGAGGGAGAGCCAGGATCAGCCCGAAATCGGGCTGCTCCGACTCCCTCCTCCCCCTCCGCGATAGGAACGGACGAGGGGGAGCCAGGATCAGCCCGAAATCGGGCTGCTCCGACTCCCTCCTCCCCCTCCGCGATAGGAACGGACGAGGGGGAGCCAGGATCAGCCCGAAATCGGGCTGCTCCGACTCCCTCCTCCCCCTCCGCGATAGGAACGGACGAGGGGGAGCCAGGATCAGCCCGAAATCGGGCTGCTCCGACTCCCTCCTCCCCCTCCGCGATAGGAAGGGACGAGGGGGAGCCAGGATCAGCCCGAAATCGGGCTGCTCCGACTCCCTCCTCCCCCTCTGCAATCGCTGGGGCAGGTGGAGGGAAAGCCCCAGAGCCGCGCAAAGCGGTTGCCTGGCTTTCCCTCCGCCCGCCCCACAGCCAGCCGGCTAGAAGGGACGTCTCCCTTCTCCCTTGCTGGCTGTGGGGCGGAGGGAGGGAAAGCCAGCCAAACGCTTTGCGCGGCTCTGGTGCTTTCCCGCCGCCCGCCCCACAGCCAGCCAGGGAGAAGGGAGACGGCACCGGGCGGGCAGTGGGGCAGGCTGGCCAGTGGCCCTGCTTCTAGGGGGGGCAATTGCCCCCTCCTGCCCCCCTGCCTACGCCCATGAATTCATCACTAGAGTCTGAAGTGGTTTCTGGTGCTAGCTAGGAGAGCTTATCCCCTACTTAGACCTATTCACCAGCTACAACCGCTCCTAGATGTATATGTCCTAATCTTAGATTCATACAAACTCAAGAAAATTATGATATTCATTCTCAACCCAAATACTGATACAGCTAGCTTAGTCTTCAATCTAATGCCACTAACTGGAGATTTGCTCCAGGAACATTGCTGGACTCTGTGATAGAAATTGCTCTTCTTAGTGTGAGATGTCTTCTGTGCATGTTGCTCATTCTGGTATTGTGGCTCATTTGTTTATGTACAGACAGAGCTTACAACATTTCTTAAAGGACAATATTTTTTCCTAGATGGCTTATTGTTGTTGTTGTTTAGTCGTTTAGTCGTGTCCGACTCTTCGTGACCCCATGGACCATAGCACGCCAGGCACTCCTGTCTTCCACTGCCTCCCGCAATTTGGTCAAACTCATGTTGGTAGCTTCGAGAATACTGTCCAACCATCTTGTCCTCTGACGTCCCCTTTTCCTAGTGCCCTCAATCTTTCCCAACATCAGGGTCTTTTCCAAGGATTCTTCTCTTCTCATGAGGTGGCCAAAGTATTGGAGCCTCAGCTTCATGATCTGTCCTTCCAGGGAGCACTCAGGGCTGATTTGCTTAAGAATGGAGAGGTTTGATCTTCTTGCAGTCCATGGGACTCTCAAGAGTCTCCTCCAGCACCATAATTCAAAAGCATCAATTCTTCGGCGATCAGCCTTCTTTATGGTCCAGCTCTCACTTCCATACATCACTACTGGAAAAACCATAGCTTTAACTATACGGACCTTTGTCGGCAAGGTGATGTCTCTGCTTTTTAAGATGCTGTCTAGGTTTGTCATTGCTTTTCTCCCAAGAAGCAGGCGTCTTTTAATTTCGTGACTGCTGTCACCATCTGCAGTGATCAAGGAGCCCAAGAAGGTAAAATCTCTCACTGCCTCCATTTCTTCCCCTTCTATTTGCCAGGAGGTGATGGGACCAGTGGCCATGATCTTGGTTTTTTTGATGTTGAGCTTCAGACCATATTTTGCGCTCTCCTCTTTCACCCTCATTAAAAGGTTCTTTAATTCCTCCTCGCTTTCTGCCATCAAGGTTGTGTCATCTGCATATCTGAGGTTGTTGATATTTCTTCCGGCAATCTTAATTCCGGCTTGGGATTCATCTAGTCCAGCCTTTCGCATGATGAATTCTGCATATAAGTTAAATAAGCAGGGAGACAATATACAACCTTGTCGTACTCCTTTCCCAATTTTGAACCACTCAGTTGTTCCATATCCAGTTCTAACTGTAGCTTCTTGTCCCACATAGAGATTTCTCAGGAGACAGATGAGGTGATCAGGCACTCCCATTTCTTTAAGAACTTGCCATAGTTTGCTGTGGTCGACACAGTCAAAGGCTTTTGCATAGTCAATGAAGCAGAAGTAGACGTTTTTCTGGAACTCTCTAGCTTTCTCCATAATCCAGCGCATGTTTGCTATTTGGTCTCTGGTTCCTCTGCCCTTTCGAAATCCAGCTTGCACTTCTGGGAGTTCTCGGTCCACATACTGCCTAAGCCTGCCTTGTAGAATTTTAAGCATAACCTTGCTAGCGTGTGAAATGAGCGCAATTGTGCGGTAGTTGGAGCATTCTTTGGCACTGCCCTTCTTTGGAATTGGGATGTAGACTGATCTTCTCCAATCCTCTGGCCATTGCTGAGTTTTCCAAACTTGCTGGCATATTGGGTGTAGCACCTTAACAGCATCATCTTTTAAAATTTTAAATAGTTCAGCTGGAATATCATCACTAGATGGCTTATTAGCATGCAATAAATAAAAAAAGAATGTCACTATGCCATGTAATATCATGGACAATGAAAAGTGCCATTAGCAACATTGAAGGCCAACAAGCATGGCCTCAGAAGCTGAAGGTGGAAACTTAGAGGAACAGTCACTCTTTCAAATAGAGTACCTCTCAATTAAAGTACTATCCATCTAGATATGAAAACTTCTTATTTTAACCTATATTTAATAGTGAATATTTGTTACATCACACAAATTATGGTTTTTCAGGGACTGTGTTGTTATTTCCATACCTGAGTGAAGTCTCTGTGCCATTTGATTCTGTCCTCATTAATGGTGACCTCTTTGCCAGGAGGGGCCTGAGGATCCAACCTTCCCACTTTGACCCTGACATATGATCCATTTCGGAACGTGACCAAGTTTGTAATATCAAAGCCAGCCGCTAACTCTCCGTATTCATTTAATGTGATTTCCTCCCCAGCGCTGTTGTTGAATGATATTCTCTGCAGGAATGATTGCAGCTAAGTGGACAGAGAATCAAAAGGTCTATAAAGCATTTTAATAGTCTAATTAAAAGTGTTAAATAGCTTTCCAAGATGGAATTATTTGAATCTGCAAATAAATGTGGAAAATTGCTAGCGTGGCAATTGAAAAAGACAAAAACAGAGTACACATTACCAATATCAAGATAGAGGATAAAACCATCAAGAACCAGACAGAAATAAGAAAATATTTCCAGAAATATTACAAACAGCTGTATAAAAAAGACAAGGAACATCAGGATAAAATTGAGCAATTTTTGGATAAACATGGACTGTAAAAGATTCCATTGGATAAGAGATCTACACTCAACTATAGAGTCACAAAACAAGAAATGGAAGGTGCCATAAATCAATTAAAAGTAGGCAAGGCACCAGGACCTGACGGATTAACAGCAAAGTACTATAAAACATTGAAGGACTGGCTGATAGAACCATTGGTAGATGTATGTAACAAGATTTTAGGAGGGGACAAAGCACCCGAGACCTGGAGAGAAGCATATGTAACTCTGATCCCAAAACCAGATATGGATAGAACACAGATGAAGAATTACCGCCCAATCTCCCTCTTGAATGGGGATTATAATTTTTTTTGCAAGTATTCTGGCCTCAAGATTTAAAAAGGTATTAAAAGATCAAATACACAAAGATCAGGCAGGGTTTTTACCTGCTAGGCATATGAAAGACAATATTAGAAACATTGTGGATGTGTTGGAAATGTTAGAAGCAAAAAAGAATACTGGTGCAGTTTTAATTTTTATAGATGCAGAGAAGGCATTTGATAATGTTTCTTGGACATTTATTATAAAAAATTTTGGAGAATATGGAGGTTGGGCAAGGGTTTATAAATGGAATAACTGCAATATATTCAGAGCAAAATGCAAAAATTATTGTGAACAATGTGGTATCAGAGGAAATTAGAATTGAAAAAGGGACCAGGCAAAGGTGCCCACTTTCCTTTCCCCTCTTTTGTTCATAACGGTTCTGGAAGTCTTGCTGAATATGATCAGAAAGGACAAAGAGGTCAAAGGTATAGGAGTGGGATCAAAACAGTACAAGTTAAAAGCCTTCACAGATGATTTAGTATTAATGTTACAAGACCCAGAGACCAGTGCTGTTAAAGCACTGTAAATAATACAGGAGTTCGGACAGCTTGCAGAATTTAAATTGAATAAATTGAAAACCAAAGTATTGAGTAAGAACTTATCAGCAGACGAAATAAATAGATTACAGGAAGCCACTGGTTTGATGTTTGTTAAAAAGGTGAAATATCTGGGAGTGAATATGACTGGGAAAAACATAGATTTGTTTAAAAAAAATTATGAGAAAGTATGGAATGAAATTAAGAGAGATTTAGATATATAGTCAAATCTGACATTATCTTTGATGGGCAGAATATCAGTGATAAAAATGAATGTATTGCCAAAAATGTTATTTTTGTTTCAAGCATTACCTATTGTTGACAAGTTAGGATGTTTTAAAGAATGGCAGAAAGCATTATAAAGATTTATCTGGCAGGGGGGAAAACCGAGAATTAAATATAAGATATTAACGGATGCGAAAGAAAGAGGAGGTTTCTCACTGCCAGATTTAAAGTTATATTTTGAAGCTGCAGCATTTTGTTGGATGAAAGATTGGTTCCTACTTGATTATACTGACGTATTAGATCTGGAAGGTTTTGATAATGCATTTGGATGGCATGCATATTTGTGGTATGATAAGATCAAGGTCCACAAAGGTTTTAAATGTCATATTATAAGAAAATCATTGTTCAATGTTTGGGACAGATACAAAGAATTGTTAGAAAAGAAAACACCCAGGTGGATTTCACCTTTAGAGACTAAAGTACATAAAAAATTGAATATGGAAACTAAGTGGCTGACATACAAAGACTTATTGGAGGAGGAGAAAGACCAATTTAAGTTAAAAACTTATGATCAGTTGAAGAAAAGTTTAAATGATTGGTTGCAATATTATCAAATAAATGAAATGTTTAAAATGGATAAAAAAGTAGGTTTTCAAATGGAAAAATCCAAATTGGAAACGGGTTTGTTAGAATCTAAAATAAAGAATCTATCAAAGATGTATAATTTATTGTTGGAGTGGCATACTAAGGATGAACAGACAAAAACTGTAATGATTGATTGGCCAAAAGATGTAGGGCAAAATATAATGGTGGAAGATTGGGAAAGGTTATGGAGAAAGAATATGAAGTTTACCGCATGTAATGTTTTAAAAGAAAATATGATGAAGATGATGTATAGGTGGCATCTTACATCAGTAAAATTAGCTAAGATTTATCATCATAAAAAGGACAATAAATGTTGGAAATGTAAGAAAGTGGAAGGTACCGTTTACCATATGTGGTGGCCATGCCCCCAAGTAAAGAGCTTTTGGGAAAAGATTTATAATGAAATGAAGTGTTGAAAAACACCTTTGTTAAGAAACCAGAAGCTTTCTTACTTGGGATAATTAGAGAGGAATAACCAAAGAAAGATATCACTTTTTTTTGTATGCCACAACAGCAGTGAGAATTTTATTAGCAAGCAATTGGAAGAGTGAAGTTTTACCTACTGTGGACGAGTGGCAGTTGTAGCTGATTGAATTTATGGAACAGGCTGATCTGACCGGAAGACTCCGTGAACAGGGGGAAGAGTCGGTGGAGGAAGATTGGAAGAAATTTAAAGTGTATTTAGAAAACAATCTTAAGATTATTAATGTTTAGTAAAAGATTTGGAAGGCTGCAGAAATGATTTGGTTGAGGGTGAATTGTATATTAAGATTTTATTATATTAAGATTTAGATAAGGGTGAAATGTATACAGTATTAAGATTTAGATAAAGGTTGAGATAATAGAAAGTGATATATAGATGAAAGTGTTATAGAAATTAGAATTTTAAGATAAGATATAAGATAAGATATAAGAAGAGATATAATATGTTAGATAAGTTAATGAAGTTATGAGATGTTTAAATAATTTTTAAAAATAGATGGAATAAGATGTGGAAAGAACTAATGATGAGACATTTTGAAACACAGTTGAGAGAGAAAGGAAGAAGTCAACAAGTTTAGAATCAAGTTAGAATAAGATTTTTGTATTTTGTATTTTTTAATGTATTTTTGTATTATGTATTGTTTTGTTTTTTTCGTATTTTGTATTCTGCATTGTATATTATGCCTTGTGTTTATTGTATGTTTGTTTAATATTTATAAAACCAATCAATATATTTGGGGGGGGGGGAGAGAGAAGCAAAGCTACAGGGAACCAGGCAGAGGGCCTTCTCGGTACTGGCACCTACCCTGTGGAATGCCCTCCCATCAGATGTCAAAGACACAAATAACGACCTGACATTTAGAAGAAATCTGAATGTATGAAATGTTTATGTATTTTAAATCTTTGTTGGAAGCCGCCCAGAGTGGCTGGGGAAACCCAGCCAGCAGGGCGGTGTACAAATAATACGTTATTATTATTATTATTATTATTATTATTATTATTATTATTATTATTATTCTGAGGATGACAGCATCTTGCACCAAAATGCTCTGATCCTCTAAGACCACTTCAAATCATTCACAGATGAGGACCAGCTTGCCAATGGAATTTAAAGCCAGCCCAGGTTTGCTTAACAGCCTTAAGATTTGCTTAAACCTGAAGAATGTCTGAATGACAGGGGAGGCGGAATCTGCAGATGAAGAGGCTGCCAAAATGTACCCTGCACAACAAGCCCAACACCACTTCTATCTCTCAGTCAGACCCTCTGTTGCTTCTATCAAATGAAGAATCATTCAGTGAGGGAGATGAGGAGGAAGAGGAAGAGGAAAAGCCACATTTGTCCCTCACCGGGGAGTGAAGCAGTTTAAAAAAAAAAAAAGCTTTAAATTGATTTTCTAGGAGTTACTCTGGCTTTAGAGGAGTCTGCTTATATGTGTGATAGCCAGGAATGTATGTAAAATGTGAGTTAACTGTCGTAGTTGTTGCCTGGTTAGATATGAAAGCTTGAGTCATGTAAAATCAGTTCAGCATCACTACAGGAAATATTGTAATTTCCATCTTTGATACAATAAAATTAGGTAAAGGTAAAGGGACCCCTGACCATTAGGTCCAGTCGTGACCGACTCTGGGGTTGCGCACTCATCTCACATTATTGGCCGAGGGAGCCGGCGTATAGCTTCCAGGTCATGTGGCCAGCATGACAAAGCCGCTTCTGGCAAACCAGAGCAGCACATGGAAACGCCGTTTACCTTCCCGCTGTAGCGGTTCCTATTTATCTACTTGCATTTTGACATGCTTTCGAACTGCTAGGTTGGCAGGAGCTGCGACCAAGCAACGGGAGCTCACCCCGTCACAGGGATTCGAACTGCCGACCTTCTGATCAGCAAGCCCTAAGCTCAGTGGTTTAACCACAGCGCCACCTGGGTCCCACAATAAAATTACTTAAGGTTTATCTTTAATTTCTTAAGTTCTATTCTTTTATTTCTTTACTGATAATTAAATGCCAACTCACATAATGGATCAATGCAGCAAATGCTTTGTAAGAGAGAACATTACCTGCCAAGGTTCTATATAGTGAGGAGAGAGTTTTCCCTTAGCATCTTTCCTTTTGCGGATGTCTGCAGCCAAGTGCATCCTGTTTAATGCGTGTGCCAAAGCATAGACAGCATTATAGATACTGTAGCTATGGCCGGTCATGCTCATTTCAAAATATGGTGCAGTAAGGGTATCCAGCATCTCCTCTCCAGTACATTCTCGAATGACTGCTGACGCAGTGTCATTTGAAAGTGAACAACTGAATGCATCTTCCCAGAAATCTTTGATAAAACCATCTGTGTCAGTCCAATGAGGATGTATATCACGAAGAAAATCTTGAAATTTGTGCATCTCCTTGGAGTGTATCGCAAAAGAGATAGCACCATGGAACATTCCTATATTAATTGATAATTTTTGAAGGCTATATAATATGAAATCAAGTTGGGCTGTTGTAATCCATACTTTTCCTTTATGTGACTTCTTATAAGGAAGTAGAAGCTGAGTCATCTCCATTGTCTGTATAACACTTGATAACCATATAATAAATCTACCTTCTCCATATACAAGAACTGCATTGGCTTTGCTGGCTGTGAAAGGTGTAAACGAAAACCATGTGCCCAGCGTTTCTAGTATGTTACCGTTACAATGTATATTGGGTTTAACTCTTTCTGTGAATGCTGAACAGAGTCCATTATTGAACAGCATTGGTTCAATTGTCTGCAAGAAATGTTCTCCAGCTTCATTATCTGGAGTGATGAGCCCAACCCATTTCCATCCAAAATGCAGAAGTAACTGGATTATTCCCTTGTACTGATGATCTTCATTGGGGACCATGCGGTAAAAGGAAGGGAACTTGGTTCCATCATTTATGGCTGGTTCAAATGAACCGTATGAAATCTGGAAAAGGAAAAAGCCAAATATTTCCAAGTGTAATAAAAAAAAAACCTAATGGTATTCCAACTACCTTGAATATAAATATAAATCCTATATATCCCAAACATATGAAGTTTAGGGGCAGCACCAACCTCAATTTACATAGAAAAACATAGACAATTTTGCTCTATGCTTTCTGTAGATATTACTAGTACTACTACTACTGCTACCATTATTGTTATATCACTGTTTCCTTCTTGTGTACATTGATTCTCTCCAAGTAGGGAGAAGAAATTATCATTGCTCATATTAATATACCAATAAATGAAAGATTGAGGTGGAAATAGAGCAATAGAAACTGTTCTTTTGCCTTGTAGCCTTTATAGTGGTTATAGAAATTGGTTGATTCTCCGTCTGCTAAGAACTCTCCTGGGAAGATCTCCGTAAGATTATATTTGTTATTATTCTCTGACGACAAGAAACCACATCATTTAAATTATCAGTGAAATACAGAATCATAGAAAATCATAGACTGGTTGGAAAGACCGAAACAACTAAAATGAAAACTAACTATACAGCAGAACAACATAATATTGCCACTACCATATAACTTTCCAGAATGACAAATGTCTGAACAATAACAAAACAACAACAAAAACCCGTGTTTTCAATTAGCTTCTGAAAGTGAGCAATGCTAAATAAAACCATACTTCCCCAGGAAAGGAATTTCATAATTTTGAAGGGAAGGGAAATTCTTAGTTATTTATGCATCTGTAAGGTAGTGAACAGCATAAATTTATACTGGGAGCTCAGAGACATGCAGTGCCCTCCTTTCTGGACTGATTCAATCTGAACCACTTAGTTGCCTCATTTACAAACCTGGCACCTGACAGCAATCTTCTATTACATCTATTAGACAAAAATTGCCCCTGTTGCACACATTGTTGGATATGTTAAGCCCCAACCCCAATTATATCCACATTTTGCAGTCCCTTTTACTATTTCCATTTTACCATATTTATGAATCACTAGGTTCCTGCTGCATGGAAACGAGAGGAGTGAATTAAGGAATGAAATACCCATTTTTTCAAAATCCATATTCTACCTGTGGAATCTTGAAAAGACCTAAGAGGTTTGTCATGCACCAGGAAGTATCAGAGCCAAGTCCCCCAATGACTCCTATTAAATTTATCTGGATGCCACACCTGTAGTTGGGAACAAAGTGACGTGATTTAAAGTTCAAGTCCAGAGTGTTTCGGTAGGTCATCTTTGAATCATAATAGCTGTCATAGATGTGGAACCCGAGAGAGACATTGGGCAACATCCTGGGATTTTCATTGATCTCATCAATAGCAAACACCAAAGCAAGGATGTGCTGGTAGAACTTTGTCATCACCCTGCAAATGAATTGAGTTAATGTTTAATAGGGAAATCAAAGAGTGCATATTATCTAGATATAGGAGAGAGTCACCCACCTGCCTATAAAGAGAAAGCACAACCAGCAAAGTTTACTTATTTATTTAGAAAATATTTATATAATGTAGTGTTTTCTACAGCTGCTGCATACTTCATTGACATCTGCATCAAACTATATACTAGGACCACAACATCTCATTGATGATTTCTTACAACCAGTTGAGACCCCATGACCGTATAAGTGAAATTATTATTATTTTGCTCATCACTTTGCACTTGATTACAGTCAATTGAATTTGCCATTTTCCTGCCCATGCATTCCCTTTGAAGAGATCATTTTGTTGCTCTTTGCGACCCATGTTTGTTTTCTCCATCCTGGACATTTTGGTATCATCAGCAAAGTTAAGGACCTCACTGCTTTCCCATTTGTTCCTCTTACGTTTTTATGCCATCCCTTTTCTTTTCGCTTGCTCTTACTCTCTTTTCTCTCTACCTTTATAGAATTTGACAAATAAAGCTCAGCGTTCATTGGCATTCTTTTTCAAAAAAAATTCTAAAGCTTCTTTCTACAAACCAACCAAAAGTTTTTTCCCATCAGCCATGACATATAAAGAATAAATAAAATAATATTCAGTACCAGTTACTTACAGTGGGGTATTCATGGAGACCTGGGGAGGGTGTTTATTGAAAGAAACTTCGGGTAATGTGTAATACATATAAGATACCATTGCACCAATGACAAGGTCCGCTGGCTCATACCACTCGTGTGGAACATGAACAGGGTGATTTGTGGTGCATTTAACACTTTGTACTAGGGACCCCATGTTGGGGAGAAGCAGAAGCAGAACCAACATCCTGATGGCAAATGTCCTTCTCTGCATAGACACTCCTGTTTCTCTCTACAATGTTATTGCTGTCCTCCTCCTGATTTGAACAATAGAGATTAGGTGGTCGTTGTCTCAGTCAATTTGGTATTTTAAGGGACATGTATCCACCCATTGTTAACTTAAGGACTGTGGCAACTGAATGCCTTGATTGCCAAATGAGATGCAGTGATTTGATATAACAGAGGGAAACTGATAACTAAAGGCCTATAACTAACACGTAACAGAGCCCACACTCCCTCTCCTCCCTTACCATAGCTTTCTATGAAAAACTAGGGAACTTATAATCATTTCAGACTTGCGTGTTGTGTGTTTTCCACTCTGACATCTGGAGCTTCAGCTGGTTGAATTGATTATAGTAATTTAAATAATGACAGGAGAAAGAATACTTTTGTAGTGCTTTTAGAGTCTATGGTGCATCAGCAGTAGGGGAACTGCCAAAGTAATCATATTTGTGATGTTACAGAATCATAGGTTAGGATTCCACCTAGAAGGTCATCCAGTTCACTCCCTTGCAATGCAGAATATCCAGAAGTCTTTGTTGTTTTTTATTGGTTTTTACATTGTTTTGTTTGTTCTCTCTCTCTCTCTCTTTGTTTTTTAAATCATTATCATTCAGATTTGGAAATATTCATAAGAAGCTTTGGTGGTAAGAAAAGAACTCACTCTGAAACTCACTTACAGGTGGTACCTAACACCACAGAAACTAACACTAATATGCCCAGGAACCTCACCAAAATGCTGGAGAGGATTCACTTCCACAGGTACATACCACCACATGTGATGGGAATGTCCTAAAATCCAACCTTTCTGGACATCAATCCTACAAGAAATATGCAAAATAACTAAGCAAGTATTAGATGTCACCCCAGAACTGGCCATACTAAACATCTCCCAATACAATAATGTCCACTCATAAAACAAAGTGCTCATAACCCACCTGATCTCAGCAGCCAGAAACATCATAGCCAGACAGTGGAGAGACCTGTCAGGAGTAAGCATAGACCAATGGTATCAAATAGTATGGGGAACAGCCTTATTAGGGGGAAAAAACAATACTGTAAACTGTAATTGACATGGGGGAAATAGAAGAAGCTGCCTTCACCTCGGTATGGTTCCATTTTATCACATACACAGCCCAACAAGCCAACAGCATACGAATCAATCTGGCTAACCTGATCCAAACACAAACACGCCTTGCTCACACACAAAAACAAATTTCACTACAGCCAATCAAAGACAACCGACCACACCCTTGGCCACCCCCAACCTCTTTCACCACCAAAGGAATACTAGTGAATAGTAAAGGGAAGCCACACAAGTGACGCTGACACGGACCCCCCCCACTAAGTAGAATAGAAGCATTGCCACCCGACCTCACCATTCCCCTCCCCCTGCCCCCATTTCTTGCTAATGTAGTCCTCATGTATCAACAAATGATACTGATCGGTAGAAAGTGTAACTTGAAAAAAGAGACATTGCACATAGTTTATTAAACGAAGAAATCTTTAATAATATATATATATATTTCTTTTTCAAAAAAGATTGGGAGGTGGGGAAGGAAGCAGGAGGTTCCCTGGATGAAAGGCATGGTAGAAAGGGACTCCCAGAAGAAGTAGGGTCTCAGGTGGGAGATGATAAGGTCTACTTCTCTCTGTTTGAATAAATGACTGGATATTTACGATATAAATATGTTAAAGGGCCCATCTTCTCTCTCCCTCTCCTTATTTTTGTGGGTTTCCCCCCCTTTTGATTAGCCTTGTTCTACAGACTAGGTTGATTCTTATTGTATTCCATTGAAATTTTTCAAATATAATATAATATAATAAATATAAAATAATATAAATATAATATATACGAGAGAAATTCCAGGTTGGGAAAGCCAAGTGTATGCACTTGTTTGGGTGGTAGTGCACTAAGACATATCCTATATAATAAAGTCCAAGTGTCTCTGCGTCCAGTTTTCCCGTGTGTCCCTGGGTTACTGCGCATGTGCCCCAGGGACACAGGAATTGGACAGCAGAGACTGCACGTGCGCACTCTCCCCCCCTCTGCCTCCTCCTCACAACCCTCCCTGGCCTGTGAGAGGAGCGGCGGGAGGCCGCGAAGCAGCGGTGACGAGGTAGGCGTTTGTGTCCCGCATCCTTCCTGTCAGCGGCTTGGGAAGAGGAACGGAGGAGGAGAAAGCAGCGCTTTCTCCTCCTCCGTTCCTGTCCCCCTGCCGCCGACAGCAAGGACAGGTCCCAGGGTTCGGAGAAGCACTGCGCAAGCGCTTCTCCAAACCCCAGGATGTTCTAGCGCCCGTTATTGAACGGGCTGAAATACACTAGTAGTAAATAACCACAGTTTGAACAAGTAAACTTAAAACCGAATGAAAATAGCAAAACAGTTCCTGCTAAATAGCATCTAGATGTGTTCACTACTAAAGACAATGCTTAAAAATGAAGCAATTGCAGATCCAAATAGACCAATCTCAGCAAGAACATCCAATCCCTCAGAAACTTCTTCTTATTTTGTTCTTGGAGCCTCCTATTCTTTTTTTTATAATCTATTTTTATTAATTTTCCAATTAAAACACGATTATATCACATTCATTATTTCAAATTATACAAATACATATCAATTAAACCGAATATTATGCCAAATCATATAATATTTTCTGGAGTTCCCATGCTTCAAAAATTTGGGGATTCCTCGCACCCGTCTATTTTTCTAAAGTCCAAATCTTCACTCAAAATCCAAAATAATCCCGATCTTTCCCCACCAGTCACTAAAATATTTTCTTCTTTCATCCGATTTTTTCACAGCTGCTGAAATAAGTATCAAACGAGAGTTCACATATATTCTTCTCCTGTGTGAGTTTTAATCGTCCTGGCCCCCCCCATATATCTTCTGTCTGGAATGTCCTGTTGCGTCAGCATTTAAACACGGAGCAGCGCCATCTTAAAAAGCTTAGATCACTTTCTCTTTCTTAAGCTTTTTATTTTTTAAACCAACAATCTTTGTAAAATTTACAGCTTTTCCAGGCAAAGAAACAGCAGTCACATTATGCATAGACTCTTGATAAGTTTGTGGCTCTCCTTGCCCTGTAGCTGAACTTAGCTTCAGATCGCTGTTCAAATTCAAAGTGCGTCACAACCATAAATCCACCGAACGCATTCCAGGGACTCCGACCGTCCAGTTAAAGGGGGGCCTCTCTCTTCAGTAGTTTTACAACTTCAAAGGATATGCTCAATAGAATAGTTTATAATTCATTACTCACTCAGGTATTCTTTATCTCTCATTTGTTCCAAACAAACAAGGACGTCCCGTCCGGGAAGGTATGGAGTAACTCGTAGAGTATATGAAAAAAAATAAAAAAGTTCGCTTCCCTTCTCGTTACGTCCCCATCAATCTTTCTTCCAGATAAAATACAGCTTTGACTTCTCGCCCTCAGCAGCTCAAATTCCTTGGCAGTAAACAGAGCTTCTTCCCCTCCTTCCGAAGCATGTCCATGAATACGCCTAATTATCTTCTTTAATCATGGAGATCCCGCTCTGCAAGTTGGCGTCCGGGAGATCCGACATTTCATGAGTGCTCTCAGCCCAGGCCCCCCCCCCACTCCTTGAACAGTCGGAGTGGGTTTGGGGGCATCGCGGGCCCGCGGGCCCTCTCCGTAACCCCCGGAGAGGTAAGGGGGTTGCCTTTAACTCCCCTGGCAACCGCCGAATTCCTCATGAAGGTCGGAGGGATGGAACAAGGGTCAGCCATTCCTGCAGGCGGAAGCGGAACCCCGGAGCCTCCTATTCTTATTTCATGTTGTTCATCCTCAGTTTCCAAGAGAAATACAATCTCTCTGAAAAACCCTGGCTGACAGCTCTACTTGGATATATTGTTTCTCTCCCCTTCTTAGCCAATCAGAATCACAGTAGAACTATGTTTAGATTCCGATTACCCAAAATCTGAAGTTTCTTTTGCTGCAATTTTGTCCTTCCTGTGGATCTCCCTTTATCTGTAACCTGTGGAACCCTGTATCCATATGGGTAGCTATGGTGTCAGGGAGCTAGCCAGGACATAGGGTGAAGGTAGAAATGGGTGAAAAATATTCCAGGGCCCCCCCAAAGAGTCGAGGCCGCACTTGATGAACCCAGACACCTCTGGGATGATCTCATTTCCATCCAGAAGCAGTTCAAGAGTTGGCCTAATGTCTAATTACTGTCAAACACTCTAATTACACATAGGGCTGGAAGAAGAGTGGGAAGATATGATGTTGCATTTTCTCCAAATTCAGGATTTGGGGTGTGTGCGTTTAAATACCACAGGGTTCTCTTTTGCAAACAACTTATTTGTGGGGAAGCTGCTTGAGGTTGAGCACCCTTCAAGATCTCTGCCCCACTCAACCGTTGAGTGAAGGCAAGAATTCTGTGGGCTGGGGCATCAGGTAGGAAGGAGAATCAGGCAGTCAATCCCCTACATTATCCTGGGAATACACACTCTCCAGCTCCCAATGGTTTACCCAAATTTGTTTAGGAAAGGCACAGGGGCTCCTGAGCAGAAATGAGGATAGGAAGGCAAAGTAAATTTTCTGGTAAGGTCTTCATGAGGATATTACCAGGAAAGTGATACATGCCAGCAAATTCAACAGAATGACAAATTCCACTGTCCTTTAAACCTTTCTTTGTGTTAGCTGCTCTCTGTTGTTCAGGTCAGGCCTCATCACAATAATGTAGCATTTAGGGGCAAAAATGCAAGCCAGTAACCCAGCACCAGAAGCAAAGATGGAGAAGATCTCCACGGCCACCATGTATTTTCCTCTGGTGCTCAGGTAGGTTGGAATGAAGGAGAGCCAAACGCTGCAGAAGACCAGCATGCTGAAGGTGATGAACTTGGCTTCGTTGAAAGTGTCAGGCAACTTCCTGGCTAGGAAGGCCACCGTGAAGCTGACAGTGGCCAGGAAGCCCATGTAGCCCAAAACACAATAGAACATGAGGACTGACCCTTCATTACACAGAAATATGATTTCTTCAGTCATTGAGTGCAGGTCCACATCTGGGAATGGGGGAGAGGTTGCCAGCCAGAGGACACAGATTCCTACTTGAACAATGGAGCAGGAAAACACAATGGAATAAGCCAGTTCTTTGCCTACCCATTTCCTCATATTAGTTCCAGGTTTGGTAGCCATAAATGCCAAAACCACCAATATGGTTTTGGCTAAGATGCTGGAGAGGGCCACAGAGAAGACAATGCCAAAAGCAGTTTGTCGGAGAAGGCAAGTCACCTTATCAGGTTTTCCAATGAACAACAAAGAAGAGAGAAAACACAAGAGGAGGGAGATAAGGAGACCATAGGTGAGGCTTCGGTTGTTGGCTTTGACTATGGCTGTATTGCGATGATTGATGAAGATGCCAAGCACCAGAATTGTGATCAGAGAGAATAAAAGTGTAGAGGAAGTTGAAACAATGGCCAGGGTTTCATCCAAGGCTAGGAAGTTTGGAATCTTAGGAATGCATAGATCCTGGTCTTTGTTTGGATATTGATCTCTTGGACAACTGACACATGTTTCCATGTCTGAAAATAAACAAACAATGCATGACATTTTGAAGCATCCAAAACTATTTTAATATTTTGATGGTATCTATAAAGCATTAAAACAACACATCTTTTAATTTAAGCCATCTGTCCTGCAGCAGTTTAATGTCAACAATACTGACAGGAGCCTAGAGCTTTTGCATTATCTTAAGATGTCATCCCCAACCTTTCTCATTTGAAATCATTCCTTCTGGACATTGATCACAATCATAGCAGCAAAACTTCTTTCCCTCCTTCTTTTTCTTCCCATAACCAGGACGGCAGTTGGCATTACATATAGAAAGTGGTGGCACCTATACAAAGAGATAGGAAGAGTTTAATATTATGATATTGTTTTGGGAAATCTATCCAATATCTTATAGCAGAAAATAGGAGGACGAATAGTGTGAAATGATCCATATGTACACAAGCGGCAAATCCCATGGGGTGTTCTTTTGTGGTGGCTCACGGAGGCAGGAATTAAAGGTACCCCATTATAGTGGTTCTGCTTTTACCTGCAGAGTCATTAAAGAAACAAGTACTAGGAAATCAGACCATGACCTTTGGGTTGTGGTGTTCTGTTAGGGCCTATTCTGTCTCCTACAATATTTATCATCTATATGAAACCCTTAGGAATAATATCCTAGGATCTGCTACATGGTGTCATCTGGATACTGATGATGTGAAGTTCTACCTTTCCATTCCATTGGAACGAGAGGAGGTGGTGAAGGTGCTGGACAGGTGTCTGGAGGCAGTGATGGAAGTGATCTGGACTGAGTCCTTATAGGAGAGAAATGCTTTGGGTTGGTGGTTCCAATGCCTGACCTGTTCTGGGTGTTGGGATTTCATTCCTCCGTTGTTGGATATGTGATTGTTTTCATCACATGTCTGTGTTGACATTCCATACTGTTGGAGTCATGAGAATGGCAGTTCAGTTACACTGTTACGTTAGGTTCTACTATTGTTTTTAGTCTACTCTCTCTTGGAAAAGAAGGAGAGAGAAGCCATGTTTCCTTTGTTCTGTTACACTTGTATAATAAAGTAGCTTAGATTCCACAACTCAAATGCCAAGCTTCTGCTTGGACTCTGCTAATGTATTGTGTGCATATATCCTCAGATATAGGGACCCAGGTGGGGCTGTGGTTAAACCACTGAGCCTAGGGCTTGCTGATCAGAAGGTCGGCGGTTCGAATCCCTGTGATGGGGTGAGCTCCCATTGCTTGGTCCCAGCTCCTGCCAACCTAGCAGTTCGAAAGCACGTCAAAATGCAAGTAGATAAATAGGAACCGCTACAGCGGGAAGGTAAACGGCGTTTCCATGTGCTGCTCTGGTTTGCCAGAAGCGGCTTTGTCATGCTGGCCACATGACCTGGAAGCTATACGCCGGCTCCCTCGGCCAATAATGCGAGATGAGCGCGCAACCCCAGAGTCGGTCACGACTGGACCTAATAGTCAGGGGTCCCTTTACCTTTACCCTCAGATATATGTCGCAGAAGTGCTTTGGGAAAGAAGAGTGATGAATCATCCCAAGAGTCGCTTGTGGGGTCGAACGCAGCTGCCTGCCATTTTCCAAGTTGGTTCAGAAGCCCAGGCATGGTTTATACGTACCAACACTGGGAGGGCTTGCATTCCCCTTGAAGCAAGACAACTGCGATCACTCCTTTATTCAAATTCATCACTAGAGTCTGAAGTGGTTTCTGGTGCTAGCTAGGAGAGCTTATCTCCTCCTTAGACCTATTCACCAGCTACAACCGCGCCTAGATGTATATGTCCTAAACTTGCATTCATAAAAACTCAAGAAAATTACGAAGTTCATTCTCAACCCAAATACTGATACAGCTAGCTTAGTTTTCAATCTAATGCCACTAACTGGAGAAATTGCTCTTCTTAGAGTGAGATGTCTTCTGTGCATGTTGCTCATTCTGGTATTGTGGCTCATTTGTTTATGTACAGACAGAGCTTCAAGCATTTCTTAAAGGCCAATATTTTTTCCGCTATGCCATGTAATGTAATATTATGTACAAAGAAAAGTGCCATTAGCAAAATTGAAGGCCAACAAGCATGGCCTCAGAAACTGAAGGTGCAAACTTAGAGGAAAAGTCACTCTTTCAAATAGAGTATCTCTCCATCAAAGTACTATCCATCTAGATATGAAAACTTCTTATTTTAACCCATATTTAATTGTGAATTTCAAAGTTAATAATGTATGAAGTGCTTTTGTTACATCGCATTTTGTGAATAACCACAAATTATGGCATTTCACGGACTGTGCCGTTATTCCCATACCTGAGTGAAGTCTCTGTGCCATTTGATTCTGTCCTCATTAATGGTGAACTCTTTGCCAGGAGGGGCCTGAGGATCCAACCTTCCCACTTTGACCCTGACATATGATCCATTTCGGAACGTGACCAAGTTAATCATATCGAAGCCAGCTGCTAATTCTCCATATTCATTTAATGTAATTTCATCCCCAACACTGTTGTTGAATGAGATTCTCTGCAGGAATGAGTGGAGCTAAGTGGAAAGAGAATAAAAAGGTCTATAAAGCATTTTAATAGTCTAATTAAAAGTGTTAAATAGCTTTCCAAGATGGAATTAATTCATTTTCCTCTAGGAGGTAAACAATGAATTAAGTTCACAATGGGGGGGGGGGGAATCCATATTTCAGTTGCACATACAGGAGGAGGAGAAAATCATGAATCAGTGTCAATTCAACATTTGACCGACTTCCATAAAGATATTATGAAGGAGAGTTGAGCCCATAGACCTGCTTGCTTGGGACCTGCCTTTGTCAAGATCCAAGAAAGGGACAGAATTGGAGAAGTCCTGTAAGAGAAGCTATGGGAGCTCATGTTCTCAAAGGATAGGAATGCAACATGAGAACGTCTGACTTGACATTTCCTTAGTTTATACATATCAGGGGATTTGAGCATGGTTTCATGAACTTGCTGGATGCAGAAGAGTGGGAGGAAGCAGCAGCTGGGGGACCCCAAAAGGACACGCCAAGGAAAGGAGGCTCAGAGCCAGGGGATTGGTGGTGGGATGACAATGAGTGGTCAGTGGGAGAAGAGCGAGCAGACTGGGAGGAGGGGTTGTCAGAAATTGAGGAGGTAACAGGGTTAAGTGAGAAGGAAGAGGCTGTGGCAGATGGCATTCCAGTCTCCGAGGCAGAAGAGGAGGCTGGAGAGAAGCAGGGTTTGAGACAGTGATCAGACAGTTGTTAGCCCCTTCTGGTGTTAGGCTTCATGGCCAAGAAACCCCTGGTGGTGGGAAGACAGGGACAGGGGCCTTCCTTCCTTTTTTCTCTTTGATAGGCTGAGGATAATAATAATAATAATAATAATAATAATAATAATAATAATAATAATAATAATAATTTATACCCTGCCTATCTGGATGAGTTTCCGCCAGTCACTCTGGGTGGCTGATCCCCACCGAAGACTGGGGTTGGGGTCATGGTTTTGCTCCCTCAGAATTATGGGCCTGGGGCCATGGACCCCCCGCCTCCAACTTTCACCACTGGGTAACTGGACAGGAAAGAGAGACAGAGAGAATTCCGGAGGGATATGGGGAGAAAATGGAGGGGTTTGCAGTGTGTAGAAGGTGGTTGGCAAAGGTGCAGTTACCTGTAGTTGTTGGTAGTCTCTTGCTTATGAAAGTCTGTGTTATCTAATGTCTGTTCAGTATCATAGGAAATATTCTAATTTCCATCTTTGATTCAATAAAAGATCCTTAGATTTCTTTTTAATTTCTTAAGTTCTATTGTTTTATTTCTTTACTGATAATTAAAAGCCATCTCACATAATTTATCAATGCAGTGAATGCTTCGTAAAAGGGAACAGTACCTGCCAAGGTTCTACATATTGTGGAGAGATTTCCCTCCCAGCATCTCTTTTCTTGCGAATGACTCCAGCCCAGTGCTTGCTATTTAAGGCATGTGCCAAAGCATAGACAGCATTATAGATACTGTAGCTTTGCCCAGTCATGCTCATTTCAAAAAATGGTGCAGGAAGTCGCTCCAGCAACTCCTCTCCAGTACATTCGCGAACTGACACAGTGGAATTTGAAAGTGAACAATCAAATGCGTCTTCCCAGAAATCTTTGATAAAACCATCTGTGTCTGTCCAATGAGGATGTATATTCTGAAGAAAGTCTTTAAAGTTGTGAATCTCCTTGGAGTGAATTGCAAAGGAGATAGCACCATGGAACATTCGTATATTAACAAAAGCTTTTTTTTGAAGGCTATGTAATAGGAAATCAAGTTTGGCTGTTGCAATCCATACTTTTCCTTCATGTGACTTCATATGAGGAAATAGTAGCTGAGATAACCCCATCACCGTTAAAGCATTTGCCAACCACAGAATAAACCTACTTTCTCCGAATACCAGAACTGCATTGGCTTTGCTGGTTGTGAAAGTTGGTAACAAAATCCTTGTGTCGTCCACCATTTCCAGAAAGTTACCATTAAAATGCAGATTGAGTTCAATTCTTTCTGTGAATGCTGAACAGATTCCATTCTTGAAAAACTTGGCTTCAATTGTCTGTAAGAAATGTTCACCGGCTTCATTAGCTGTAGTCACGAGCCCAACCCATTTCCATTGGAAATGCAGAAGTAACTGGATAATTCCCTGATACTGAAGGTCTTCATTGGGGACCATGCGATAAAAGGAAGAGAACTTGGTTCCATCATTTATGGCCGGTTCAAATAAACCATATGAAATCTGGAAAAAGCAAAAGCCAAATGTTTCCAAGTGGAAACAAGAACTCATGATATTCAATTTTTTTTCAAATATAAACACACACACACAATATAAATGGAATATATACCCCAAATGTACCAAGTTTAGGGACAGCACCAACCCCATCTCATAGAGGAAAACACAGATAATCTTGCTCAATGGCAGGGCTGTCTTAAGCATATGCGGTTCCGGGGTGCAAAGATCCGCCCGGGGCCTCTCCCCCAGTCCTAGAGGCGCTGGAGGGGGGAGCTGGCTGGCCGCCTCAGCGTCCCCCTGGCTCAGTCACCCTTGAACTCGCGGCGCAAAAGAACCAACCACGTCGCTCTAACCGATGGGAAGGCTCTTCCCCAGACTGAACTCTCAGGCCCCGGACTCTTGGCCTGATGCCCCTGAGAGCCCTGTGCCTGGGTACCCCACACCCCTAGCACCTATGGGTAAGACAGCCCTGCTCAATGGTTTCTATATATATATATTTATTCTTATGGCATCACCACAGCTTTATACTTGTACACACAGATTATATCCAAGAATAGGGGAACATTTATCATCGCTCATGTAAGTGGATGATTGAACAAAACTCCAAAGTGGAGGTGGATCGTGTACTTATGCTCCGTAATCTTTACAGCAGTTGTAGAGAGAGGTTGATTCTCTATCTACTAAGAACTCTCTCAGGAAGGTTTCCTGGGAAATCATGAAGAGTTCCAAAAGATCATATATGTTATTGTTCTCTGACTACAATAAACCACATCATGTAAAATATCAGTAAAATGGAAATTAACGTACCAGCACAAATTAAAACAACTAAACTGAAATCCAACAATGAAGCAAAAAAGCACAATTCACTATATAACTTTGTGAAAGGACAGGTGCCAAATGCTAAAACAACGTCAAGAAAACAGTGTTTTCAGTTAGCCTCTGAAAGTGAAAAATGTTGATTAACATCATACTTTGGGAAAGGCTATCTTGATTTTTAAAGGGAGGAACACTTTTAATTAATGAGTTCTAAGTTGTTCATACCTTTGAAGCCATTGTCAATGTTAATAATTGAGTAGCTCACAGGAAGCCAGTGCAGAGTTTTCAGGACTGATATATATGAACCAGTCTAGGTACCTAGTTTACAAACCTGGCAGCTTTACAGAAATCTTCTATTACATCTATTAAACACAAATTGCCCTTCTTACACACATTGTTGGATATGGATATTATGGCCCTTTGTCCATTTTTCCACTCCATATATATGAATCAGTAGATTCCTAATGCAAGCAAAGCATGAAATCTCTGTTTTTCAAAACCCATATTCTACCTGTGGAATCTTGAAAAGACCTAAGACGTTTGCCATGCACCAGGAAGTATCAGAGCTAAGTCCCCCAATGACTCCTATTACATTTTTCTGGATGCCACACCTGTAGTTGGGAACAAAGTGATGTGATTTAAAGATCAAGTCCAGAGTGTTTCGGTAGGTCAACTTGGAATCATAATAGCTGTCATAGATGTGGAAACCGAGAGAGACATTGGGCAACATCCTGGGATTCCCATTGATCTCATCAACAGCAAAGACCAAAGCAAGGATGTGCTGGTAGAACTTTGTCAACAACCTGCAAATGAAGTGAGGTTTTGTTTAATGGGAAAATTAAACAGTGCACAGAATCTAGATATGAGAGATTCACCCACCTGCCTATAAAGAGAGGGCACGGCCAGCAACGTTTATGTATTTATTTAGACAACCTTTATATAATAGTGTGTCAATAAAAATATATTAAAGTGATTTCTACAGCTGCTGCAAACTTCATTGACATCTTCGTCAAACTATCTACTAAGACCACAACATCTTATTGATGATTTCTTACAACCAGTTGAGACCCCATGACTGTAGAAGTGAAATTATTATTATTTTGCTCATCACTTTGCACTTGCTTACAGTGAATTGAATTTGCCATTTTCCTGCCCATGCATTCCCTTTGAAGAGATCATTTTGTTGCTCTTTGCGACCCATGTTTGTTTTCTCCATCCTGGACATTTTGGTATCATCAGCAAAGTTAAGGACCTCACTGCTTGCCCATTTGTTCCTCTTACGTTTTTATGACATCCCTTTTATTTTCTCTTGCTCTTTTTCTCTTTTCTCTCTACCTTTATAGAATTTGACAAAGAAAGCTCAGCGTTCATTGGCAGTATATGCATAGCCTATGTGCATGGAGATTTCTAATAAAAACGCGCGTGTGTGTGTAGAAAATAGTTCCATTCTTTTTCTAAAAATTTTTTAAAGCTTTTTTTCAACAAACCAATCAAAAGTTTTTTCCCGAGTCAAGCATGGCATATAAAGAATACATAAAATAATATTAAGTACCAGTTACTTACAGTGGGGTATCAATGAAGACCTTGGAAGGGTGTTTATTGAAGGATAAATTGGGGACTATATAACAGATATGAGATGCCATTGCACCAATGACCAGGTCACCTGGCTCATACCACTCGTGTGGAACATGGACAGGATTATTAGTTGTGCAGTTAACACTTTGTACTTGGGACACCAGATTGGGGAACAGCAGGAGCAGCAGTAGCAACATTCTGATGGCAAATACCCTTGTCTGCATAGACACTCCTGGTTCTCTCTACAGTATTATTACTCTTCTCCACCTGATCTGAACAAGACAAATTGGGTGGTCGTTGACTCTGTCAATTAGGAACTTTAAGGGACACCTATCCACATTATTGTTAACTAAAAGAGTGTCACAACAGAATGTCTTGGATGCGAAATAAGATACAGTGATTTGATATGACGGAAGGAAACTGAAAACAGAGAGATAACAAAGCCCAGCCTCTCCCCCCCCCCCCTTACCATAGTTGTCTATGGAGCATCAAGGAGCTTATAATCATTTCAGACTTGCGTTTTGATTATTATTATTATTTTACACTCTGACATCTGCAGCTTCAGCCGGTTGAATTGATTATAGTAATTTAAATAATTGCAGGAGAGAGAATTGCTTTTCTAGGGCTTTGGAATCTATGGCACATCAGCACTAAGGAAACTGCCAAAGTAATCATATTTGTGACGTTACAGAATCAGAGATTAGGCTTGACCTAGAAGGTCAACCAGTTCACTTCCTGGCAATGCAGAATATCCACAAGTCTTTGTTATTTTTTGAAACCACTGATAAGCAGGAAACAAGACTCTTCCTAAAATTTCTCTATCGATTTTTTTTATAGAGTTGAGCCAACCATTTCTGAGTGCAGGGCCGGCTCTAGGTAGACCCCCGGTGGCGCGGTGCACCTTGGCGCCGGACCCGTAGGCAGGGCGCCGTGCGGAGAAGGCGTGCGGAAACCATGCTGCGCCCTGCGAGGGCGGGGGCGCCGGAGCGATCTCCGGCCCTTCAGCGCCAGGGCGGCCGACCTGCTCGAGACTGCCCTGTCTGAGTGTCAGAAGTACATTGTTGGAGCTCTGTGAAGGAAACTAGGGAAGATACCATTAGCAGTGCTTTGCTTGTTGCAGGCTCGTCTGAGCCTCTGTATACAGTGGTACCTCAGATTAGGTACGCTTCAGGTTACGTTTTTTTTGGGTTACGTACCATTTTAACCCGGAAGTAAGTAACCTGGAAGTGAGAGCCCCGTGACCTCCTCCGCTCCCTCTTCCTGGCTCCCATTTTCAGCGCATGGAGCAGCAAGAGCTTCAAGATGTTCTCCTCCTCCTCCTCCTCCTCCTCCTCCTCCTCCCCTCCCTTCCCAAGCAGCACCGCCCCAAATCTCCGGCTCCAACAGCCTCCTGGCAAAGCTGGCCTGGAGTTTCCTGGGACAGGGACGATATGGGGAGGGGGTGTTTCCCCTCACCCCAAAGACCTTGCCTGGGGAGTAAAGCCCTCTTTCCCCCACCCATTGGGAAGGGGCAGGCCTCCATCCACTATTCCCGATGCCTACTAGCTCGGCTCTGCCTCTAAGGTGATGGTTCAAAATACCACTGTGTCCTGGCAACCAAGTCCTTTTTCATGCCATGCACAGTTAATCTATGGAACTCCCTTTCACAGGAGGCAGGGATGCACCAACTAACTATCATCAGTGCATGTAAGGGGGGGGGAATCAATTTTAATTTTTATCATCTAAAATACTGTCTCATTTGTTTTTATAGTACAGTATGTTGATTATTGCCTCCATTTTATGGGTCATTTGTCTCGTTAGAAATAAAATTCGTGCTAAATTAAACACCCCCTAAATTGTTCGCTTCAGGTTAAGTACACTTCAGGTTAAGTAATGACTTCCGGAACCAATTAAGTACTTAACCTGAGGTACCACTGTATAAGATTCCTGGTAAGATCCCTTCTTGTCCCTTTTAAAAAGAATAGACACAGCAATCTCGTTAAAGTCAATATAAAAGTAGTTTACTCACAATCATTCAGTTCAGAGTTGGTTCCTTGAAGGCAGACTTAGGTTACAAAAGTATATATACATGTGGAACTATCCCATAAGGGAGTTAGTCCCAAGTGACTGTGAACAGGCAGTCACTTCTGCCCACATGTGGAAAAGAAGACAAAAATGGAGGAGAGAGCAGAAGAAGGAGGTGTGGTCTCCTCCTCGGGTCAGGCCACACCCACATTTCATCACATGCATAGGAAGTTTGTCCCAGCTCAGGAGAAAAAAAAGGAAGTTTTCACCTGAGTGGTACAAAGCATCCCCCAGCATGTCTATTCTAGGAATGTTGTACTTGATGCTGTGTGTTTCAGATCCCACAAAAACAGGGGTGAAAAGCAATCCAGTGCCCTCCAAAAAGTCCAATGTACACTGGATGAAGCCAGTGAAGGCAAGGATGATATGATATGGGGTGGGGCATCAGGTAGGAAGGAGAATAAGTCAGTCAATCTCCTACATTATCCTGGGAAGACACACCCAGAGCTCAGTTAGGTTTAGTTTATTTCACAGGTTATCCAACTTAATACCTGAGTTTAGTCCCTGCCTGATGCACCACTGCCTGACAACCCTAGAAAATTCTGAGGCATCTATCTTTACCTTGTGTCAGGAGCCCGGGCTGCCATCTTGATAACATAGCACGCAAGTCATAATTAGTTTGAAGATTTATTACAATACAAACAATTAACCTTGGACATCTAACCAAGCTTCTGTGCCTTACGAGTCAGTTGACCCTTCTGAGGAGTGCCCCTGGTTCTGCAGAATATCCTGAATCTATGAAAATTACGTTGCTGGGTTTGTTTCCTTTCCCATATATCTATTCTTTGGGCTCAGAGGATTGATTGCCCCCTCTTACGCTGAGGAAATGCTACCCCTCCTGCTTTTTGAGGCTGCCTGGTTTTCTTCTTCAGTGAGGTGACTTCTCTCCCTCCCACTCTCTTCTAACACCTTATCTACATTCCATTCTATGTCACAGGGAGGGGAAGGGGACTGCTCCCAGCTGCCTGACTGCTACCTAACTCATGCTGTGTTTCTCTACTTGGGGCAGATATGTTCATGACACCTAGAGTGATACATAGCTGCTCTAACTTGCCTAAACTGATGCCCAGTGTTTTCAAAATATTTTCAACCTAGCTCAGGACTGTGCCAAATCCAGTGCACAGTCCCACTGGATAGACAACTGCTCTGACTCAGAATTAGGCTGTTTGCAGTATTCCTGTGTTTCACTTTCTCTTCTTTCTCTGCAGCTTCCTATGGTCTCCCCAGGAAAGGCACAGAACCTCCTCTTGAGAAGAAACGTGGGGCACCCATGGGCATGCAGGAGAAGAGTAGGAAGGGAAAGTAAATTTTCTGGTAAGGTCTTGGTGGAGAAAATACAGGGAAAGTGATACCTGCCAGCAAGTCCATTAAGCCTCAGACCTAAAGGAACCTCAAATTATTTTGTCATTTATAACTTTCTTTGTGTTAACTGCTCTCTGTTGTTCAGGTCAGGCCTCACCACAATAATGTAGCATTTAGGGGCAAAAATGGAAACCAGTAACCCAGCACCAGAAGCAAAGATGGAGAAGATCTCCACAGCCACCATGTATTTTCCTCTAGTGCTCAGATAAGTTGGAATGAAGGAGAGCCAAACACTGCAGAAGACCAGCATGCTGAAGGTGATGAACTTGGCTTCGTTGAAAGTGTCAGGCAACTTCCTGGCTAGGAAGGCCACCGTGAGGCTCACTGTGGCCAGGAAGCCCATGTAGCCCAAAACACAATAGAACATGGGGACTGACCCTTCATTACAAAGAAATATGATTTCTCCCGTCATTGAGTGCATGTCCATGTCTGGGAATGGGGGAGAGGTTGCCAGCCAGAGGACACAGATCCCTACTTGAACAATGGAGCAGGAAAAGACAATGGAATAAGCCAGTTCTTTGCCTACCCATTTCCTCATATTGGTTCCTGGTTTGGTAGCCATGAATGCCAAAACCACCAATATGGTTTTGGCTAAGATGCTGGAGAGGGCCACAGAGAAGACAATGCCAAAAGCAGTTTGTCGGAGAAGGCAAGTCACCTTATTAGGTTTTCCAATGAACAACAAAGAAGAGAGAAAACACAAGAGGAGGGAGATAAGGAGACCGTAGGTGAGGCTTCTGTTGTTGGCTTTGACTATGGCTGTATTGCGATGCTTAATGAAGATGCCAAGGACCAGAATTGTGATAAGAGAGAACAGAAGCGCAAAAGAAGTTGAAACAATGGCCAAGGTTTCATCAAAGCCCAGGAAGTTTGGAATTTTGGGAATGCATAGATCCTGGTCTTTGTTTGGATATTGATCTCCTGGGCAACTGACACATGTTTCCATATCTGAAACAAACAATACATGACAATTTGAAGCATATTTTGATGGTATCTATAAACAATTTAAACAGCACGTCTAATAATTTAAGCCTTCTGTCCTGCAACAGTTTTATGTCAACAAATTTCCCAAGAGCCCAAAGCTTTTGTATTATGTTAAGATATCATATCCCACCTTTCTCATTTGAAATCATTCCTTCTGGACATTGATCACAATCATAGCAGCAAAACTTCTTTCCCTCCTTCTTTTTCTTCCCATAACCAGGACGGCAGTTGGCATTACATATAGAAAGTGGTGGCACCTTTACAAAGAGATAGGAATAGTTTAATATTATGATATTGTTTTTTGAAATTTATCCAATATCCTATTTCAGAAAATAGGGGGACGAATAGTGTGAAATGATCCATATGTACACAAGTGGCAAATCCCATGGGGTGTTCTTTTGTGGTAGCTCACGGAGGCAGGAATTAAAGGTACCCCATTATAGTTGTTCTGCTCCAACCTGCAGAGTCATTAAACAAACTAGTACATGTCAGGAGATTCAGTTCCACCTTAAGGCTTAGGCATGTTGCTGCTGATGTATGTCACATGTCTAGGCATTTCCGTTTGTACTTTTTCTTTACTGTACTGTTTGAACTGATGGATGAGATAAAGCATCATTTCGCTCTCTCTTCAGATACGCTGTAAATAAACCGCTTTAAAATGTCTTTCTGCTGCCTTATCATCTCCGCTGAAACTGCGTGGGCATCTCTGCTGATTGCGTGCTCAGGTCACTGAGACCCTGAGTCATGTTCCATGGGAATCACTGGGACTGAGGAGAAGAGGGGGCTGCCGGCTGGACCTCCCAATGGTGATATCCCAACAGTACAGTGGTACCTCTACTTATGAATAACTCTACTTACGAATTTTTCTACTGACGAATGGAGCTCTGTCTGCCATCTTGGATGCGGTTTAGATAGGATTTTTTCTACTTACGAATTTTTAGATAGGGTTGCTTTGACTTGCGAATTTTTTCTACCAATGCATTCCTACGGGATTCGACTTACAAATGTGCGTTCGGAACGCATTAAATTCGTAAGTAGAGGTACCACTGTACTAGGAAATCGGTCCATGACCTTTGTGTTGTGGTGTCCTGTTAGGGCCCATTCTGTCTCCTATGGTATTCATCATCTATATGAAACTCTTAGAAATAATATCCTAGGATCTGGCACATGGTGTCATCTGGATGCGGATGGTGTGAAGTTCTACCTTTCTACCTTTCCATTCCATTGGAACAAGAGGGGGTGGTGAAGGTGCTGGACAGGTGTCTGGAGGCAGTGATGGAAGGGATGGAAGGGATGGGGGCTGAATCCTTATCAGAGAAAAATGTTTTGGGTGGGTGGTTCCAAGGCCTGACCTGTTCCAGGTGCTGAGCTTATCCCCTGCTTAGACCTTTTCACCAGCTACAACTTCTCCTAGATGCATATGTCCTAAATGTAGATTCATACAAACTCAAGAAAATTATGTTGTTCATTCTCAACTCAAATACTGATACAGCTAGCTTAGTCTTCAATCTAATGCCACGAACTGGAGATTTGCTTCAGAAATTTCATAAACAAATATGGTGAACATTGCCAGACTCTGTGATAGAAATTGCTCTTCTTAGTGTGAGATGTCTTCTGTGCATGTTGCTCATTCCAGTATGGTGGCTCATTTGTTTATGTACAGGACAATATGTTTTCTTAGATGGCTTATTAGCATGCTATAAATAAAAAAGGAATGCCACTATGCCATGTAATGTAACATTATGTACAAAGAAAAGTGCCATTAGCAAAATTGAAGGCCAACAAGCATGGCCTCAGAAGCTTTAGGTGCAAACCTAAAGGAAAAGTCACTCTTTCAAATAGAATATCTCTCAATTAAAGTACTCTCCATCTAGATATGAAAACTTCTTATTTTAACCCATATTTAATTGTGAATTTCAAAGTTAATAATGTATGAAGTGCTTTTGTTACATCACATTTTGTGAATAACCACAATTTATGGCATTTCACGGACTCTGCCGTTATTCCCATACCTTAGTGAAGTCTCTGTGCCATTTGATTCTGTCCTCATTAATGGTGAACTCTTTGCCAGGAGGGGCCTGAGGATCCAACCTTCCCACTTTGACCCTGACATATGATCCATTTCGGAACGTGACCAAGTTAATCATATCGAAGCCAGCTGCTAATTCTCCATATTCATTTAATGTAATTTCATCCCCAACACTGTTGTTGAATGAGATTCTCTGCAGGAATGAGTGGAGCTAAGTGGAAAGGGAATAAAAAGGTGTATAAAGCATTTTAATAGTCTAATTAAAAGTGTTAAATAGCTTTCCAAGATGGAATTAATTCATTTTCCTCTAGGAGGTAAACAATGAATTAAGTTCACAATGGGGGGTATCCATATTTCAGTTGCACATACAGGAGGAGGGGAAAATCATGAATCAGTGTCAATTCAACATTTGCCAGACTTCCATAAAGATATTATGAAGGAGAGTTGAGCCCATAGACCTGCTTGCTTGGGACCTGCCTTTGTCAAGATCCAAGAAAGGTACAGAATTTGAGTAGTGATGTAAGAGAAGTGATGGGAGCTCATGTTCTGAAAGGATAGGAATGCAACATGAGAACATCTGACTGGGCCTTTCCTTTGTCTATAGAATGGATTTGAGCATGGTATCATGGAATTGCTGAATGCAGAGGAGTGGCAGGAAGCAGGAGCTGGGGAACCCCCAAGGGACACCCCAAGGAAAGGAGGCTCAAAGACAGGGGATTAGTGGTGGGATGACAATGAGTGTTCAGAGGTAGAAGAGGGTCCTGATTGGGAGGAGGAAGTGTCAGAAACCAAAGAAGCAACAGGGTTAAGTGAGAAGGAAGAGGCTGTGGCAGACAGCAATCCAGTCTCTGAGGCAGAAGAGGAGGATGGAGAGAAGCAGGGTCTGGAGACAGAGATCGCACAGTTGTTAGCCTCTTCTGGGTTTAGGCTTCGTGGTTCAGAAACCCCTTTTGGAGGGAAGGCAGGGAAAGATGAGTCAGGGATAGGGACCTGCCTTCCTGTTTTCTCTTGGATAGGCTGAGGATCCTTGCAGAAGCCAGTGCCTGTGTTGGCATCCTGGTTTTGCTCCCTCAGAATTATGGGCCTGGGGCCATGGACCCTGGCCTCCAACTTTACACCACTGGGTAACTGGACAGGATAGAGAGCCAGAGAGAATTCTGGAGGGATATGGGGAGTAAACTGAGGGGTTGTGCAGTGTGGAGGAAGCGGCTGGCAACAGCTTTACTTACGTGTAGTTGTTGGTAGTCTCTTGCTTATGAAAGTCTGTGTCATCTAATGTCTGTTCAGTATCATAGGAAATATTCTAATTCCCATCTTTGATTCAATAAAAGTTCCTTAGATTTCTTTTTAATTTCTTAAGTTCTATTCTTTTTTTCTTTACTGATAACTACAAGTCATCTCACATAATTTATCAATGCAGTGAGTGCTTTGTAAAAGGGAACAGTACCTGCCAAGGTTCTACATATCGTGAAGAGATTTTGCCCTTGGCATCTCTTCTCTTGCGAATGACTCCAGCGAAGCGCTTGCTATTTAAGGCATGTGCCAAAGCATAGACAGCATTATAGATACTGTAGCTTTGCCCAGTCATGCTCATTTCAAAAAATGGTGCAGGAAGGCTCTCCAGCAACTCCTCTCCAGTACATTTGCGAATGCCTGGTAACACAGTGGAATTTGAAAGTGAACAATCAAATGCGTCTTCCCAGAAATCTTTGATAAAACCATCTGTGTCTGTCCAATGGGGATATATACTCTCCAGAAAGTTTTGAAATTTGTGAATCTCCTTGGAGTGAATCGCAAAGGAGGTAGCACCATGGAACATTCGTATATTAACATAAACTTTTTTTTGAAGGCTATGTAATATGAAATCAAGTTGGGCTGTTGTAATCCATACTTTTCCTTCACGTGACTTCATATGAGGAAATAGTAGCTGGGATAACTCCATCACCGTTAAAGCATTTGCCAACCACAGAATAAATCTGCTTTCTCCGAATACAAGAACCGCATTGGCTTTGCTGGTTGTGAAAGTTGGTAACAATATCTTTGTGTCATCCACCATTTCTAGAAAGTTACCATTAAAATGCAGATTGAGTTCAACTCTTTCTGTGAATGCTGAACAGATTCCATTCTTGAAAAACTTGGCTTCAATTGTCTGTAAGAAATGTTCACCGGCTTCATTAGCTGTAGTCACGAGCCCAACCCATTTCCATTGGAAATGCAGAAGTAACTGGATAATTCCCTGATACTGAAGGTCTTCATTGGGGACCATGCGGTAAAAGGAAGAGAACTTGGTTCCATCATTTATGGCCGGTTCAAACAAACCATATGAAATCTGGAAAAAGCAAAAGCCAAATGTTTCCAAGTGGAAACAAGAACTCATGATATTCCAATTAATTTAAATATAAACACACACACACACACACACACACACACACACACACAATATAAATGGAATATATACCCCAAATATACCAAGTTTAGGGACAGCACCAACCCCATCTCATAGAGGGCTGTCTTAAGCATATGCGGTTCCGGGGTGCAAAGATCCGCCCGGGGCCTCTCCCCCAGTCCTAGAGGTGCTGGAGGGGGGAGCTGGCTGGACGCATCAGCGTCCCCCTGACTCGGTCACCCTTGAACTCGCGGCGCAAAAGAACCAACCACGTCGCTCTAACCGATGGGAAGGCTCTTCCCCAGACTGAACTCTCAGGCCCCGGACTCTTGGCCTGATGCCCCTGAGAGCCCTGTGCCTGGGTACCCCACACCCCTAGCACCTATGGGTAAGACAGCCCTGCTCAATGGTTTCTGTATATTTATTTTTATTCTTATGGCATCACCACAGCTTTATACTTGTACACACAGATTATATCCAAGAATAGGGGAGCATTTATCATTGCTCATGTAAGTGGATGATTGAACAAAACTCCAAAGTGGAGGTTGATTGTGTACTTATGCTCCATAATCTTTACAGCAGTTGTAGAGAGAGGTTGATTCTCTATCTACTAAAAACTCTCTCAGGAAGGTTTCCTGGGAAATCATAAAGAGCTCCAAAAGATTATATATGTTATTGTTCTCTGACTACAATAAACCACATCATATAAAATATCAGTAAAATGCAAATTAGTGTACCAACACTAATTAAAACAACTACCGGTAAATTGAAATCCAACAATGAAGCAGAACAGCACAATTCACTATATAACTTTCTGAAAGGACAGGTGCCAAATGCCAGGAAAATGTCAAGAAAAGTGTTTTCAATTAGCCTCTGAAAGTGAACAAAACCACATCCGGGCCTGCGACAGAGGTGGTGTTGTGGGCATCATGACTGAACTCTCACGATGGGGCTGAGAGCTCAGCCCCTCTCGATTGGCTGTTCCCGCCTCCGTCGGTCCAGGGCTGACCAATGAGGTTGGTCGGGCGGTGGGACTTGCAGTCTTTAAACATCCTAGAGACGGGAACTCTGCCTCTTGCCTTCTCACTCGCCAGTGCGATCGTTTCGCCCACCCACCCTTTAGGCTAGGCTGATGCTGCTATGGACTTCGGTTGGTTGCCTGGTTGGCCAGGGGCCTGGTCATACTTTTCCCACTTGGTCTAGCCAAGATCTTTTTTTTTCGCCTACCTCGTAGCAATTCGTCACAACTTTTGGTTTGGCGGTTAGGCATTGGAAATTTGCATAAAAAGATGGTGGGGGGTCAGGTTGCGTCATCAACTGCGCAAGAAATGGAGAAGTATTCCGTTAAAGGGGCGGGGCTTGGTCCCAGACTCCAACACACGGGCTGGAGTCGGATATAGTCAGTTAGGTTCCAATGCCTAAGCCAAGTCAACATCCGTAACCAATAAAGTTGTGGCCTTTTCGCCCACTTAAAATCTATTCATTTGTGTCTTGTGTCTTATTTGTCACAGGGAAGGAGGGACATTGCCACACAATGTTGATTAACATCATACTTTGGGAAAGGCTATCTTGATTTTTAAGGGGAGGAACATTTTTAATTAACGTGTCCTGAGTCATTCATACCTTTGAAGCCATTGTCAATTTCATAAATTGAGTAGCTCACACGAAGCCAGTGCAGTGATTTCAGGAATGATGTATATGAACCAGTCTAGGTGCCTCCTTTACAAACCTGGCAGCTTTGCAGCAATCTTCTATTACATCTATTAAACACAAATTGTACCTTCTTACAAACATTGTTGGATATGGATATTATGGCCCTTTTACTTTGTCCATTTTACAACTCCATATTTATGAATCAGTAGATTCCTACTGAAGGAAAGCATGAATTCTGTTTTTCAAAATCCATATTCTACCTGTGGAATCTTGAAAAGACCTAAGACGTTTGCCAAGCACCAGGAAGTATCAGAGCTAAGTCCCCCAATGACTCCTATTACATTTTTCTGGATGCCACATCTGTAGTTTGGAAAAAAGTGACGTGATTTAAAGATCAGGTCCAGAGTTGTTCGGTAGGCCATCTTTGAATCATAATAGTTATCATAGATGTGGAATCCAAGAGAGACATTGGGCAAAATCCTGGGATTCTCATTGATCTCATCAATAGCAAACACCAAAGCCAGGATGTGCTGGTAGAACTTTGTCATCACCCTGCAAATGAACTGAATTAATGTTTAATGGGAAAATTAAACAGTGCATATTATCTAGATATAGCAGAGATTCACCCACCTGCCCATAAAGAGAGGGCACAGCCAGCAAGGTTTATTTATTTGTTTAGACAACCTTTATATAGTACTGTGTCAATAAAAATATATTAAAGTGTTTTCTACAGCTGCTGCAAACTTCATTGTCGTCTGCATCAAACTATCTACTAAGACCACAACATCTCATTGATGATTTCTTACAACCAGTTGAGACCCCATGACGGTAGAAGTGAAATTAATTTTTTGCTCATCATATTGCACTTGCTTGCAGTGAATTGAATTTGCTATTTTCCTGCCCATGCATTCCCTTTGAAGAGATCATTTTGTTGCTCTTTGCAACCCATGATTGTTTTCTCCACCCTGGACATTTTGGTATCATCAGCAAAGTTAAGGACCTCACTGCTTGCCCATTTGTTCTTCGTATGTTTTTATGCCATTCCTTTTCTTTTCTCTTGCTCTTACTCTTTTTTCTCTCTGCCTTTATAGAATTTGATAAATAAAGCTCAGCGTTCATTGACAGTATATGTTTGTAGCCTATGTGCATGCAGATTTCTAATAAAATTGTGTGTGTAGAAAATCTTTCCATTCTTTTTCTTTAAAAAGTTCTAAAGCTTTATTCTACAAACCAATAAAAAGTTTTCTTCCCATCAGCCATGACATATAAAGATTAAATAAAATAATATTAAGTACCAGTTACTTACAGAGGGTGATCAATGGAGACCAGGGAAGGGTGTTTATTGAAAGATATTTGGGGTAATATGTAATACATATAAGATACCGTTGCACCAATGACAAGGTCCGCTGGCTCATACCACTCGTGTGGAACATGAACAGGGTGATTTGTGGTGCATTTAACACTTTGTACTTGGGACCCCATGTTGGGGAGAAGCAGAAGCAGAACCCACATCCTGATGGCAAATGTCCTTCTCTGCATAGACACTCCTGTTTCTCTCTACAATGTTATTGCTGTCCTCCTCCTGATTTGAACAAGAGAGATTGGGTGGTCGTTGACTCTGTCAATGTGGCACTTAAAGGGACACATATCCACCTTATTGTTAACTTGAACACTGTCACAACAGAATGTCTTGGATGCCAAATAAGATGCAGTTATTTGATATGACAGAGGGAAACTGAAAACAGACAGGTAACAGAGCCCAGCCTCTCTCTCCTCCCTTACCATAGCTGTCTATGGAGCATCAAGGAGCTTATAATCATTTCAGACTTGTGTTTTGATTTTTTTTTTTTTTACACTCTGACATCTGGAGTTCAGCCGGTTGAATTGATTATAGTAATTTAAATAATTTCAGGAGAGAGAATTACTTTTCTAGTGCTTTTGGAGTCTATGGCACACCAGCACTAAGGAAACTGCCAAAAGTAATCATATTTGTGACATTACAGAATCAGAGATTAGGATTGACCTAGAAGGTCAACCAGTTAACTCCTTGGCAATGCAGAATATCCACAAGTCTTTGTTGTTTTTTGAAACCACTGTTTAGCAGAAATCAATACTCTTCCTAAAATTTTTATAGAGTTGAGCCAACCTTTTCTGAGTAAACACTAAATCAACTAACCCCTGTGTTGCAAACTCCAGACTAAAGACAACAGCGTCAACACATGGACCGAATGAAAAATGAGGGCATAAATGTATATCTTTGTAAGTTGCAGTGAAGCGATATTCAAGAGTACACTCCATATAGTATCAAATTAAAATTCATCCAGTGATATAATTTGAATGCTTAGCGATATCTGTCGATGCAAATAATAGCAAATAATAGACAGTGATCCGGATAATGACACTGTTTCGACGTGGTCTTCCTCAGCGTTCAACTCAGAAATGTATACCGTCAACTTCTAAGGAGCAGTGGTCATAAAACTATTTTTATCACTAAGCATTCAAATTATATCACTGGATGAATTTTATTTTGATACTATATGGACTGTACTCTTGAATATCGTTTCGCTGCAATCCACTTTCCATTACTTTCAATGGGAAATTCACTTCAGGTTAAGCACACTTCAGGTAAAGTCAGCGTTTCTCAACCGGTGTTCCGCGGCACAGTAGTGTGCCACGAGAAACCGGCTTGTGTGCCGCGACGTGCGACGAGGAAAAGGGCGCTTTGCATTGCTGACGGACTTCCGGCGAGGCAAGCGCGAAGCTCCTGAGAGCAACCAGCACGCCCGTGCCGCCAGCCTAGCCTCCGGACCGCCGGAACCGCTGCCGCCGGTACACGGGCGCCAAGTGAGCCCGCCGGATCGACCGGGGAGCCGCTGGAGGCCCCCCCCCGTGACCCCACCGGAGCGACACTGAAAGCGCCCGGCTGGAGGATCGACGGACCCCTGGGCTCCACGGCTGCCGCGTGGGCGTCGGAATCGCCCGGCGGATCAAGCGGGGAGCCGCTAAAGCCCCCCAGCGAGCCCGCCTGCGGCCGGGAAAAGTTCTGAAGCCCGGGACCTCCCACGACGCGACGGCCCTGCCTCGTCGCCGCAGCCGTCGCCACCCCAGCCGCCGCAGGAGAAGAGGAAAAGGAGGGAGCCCCCCCCCCAGGTGAGGGAAAAAGGGAAAGATAGGGAGGAGAGGGCCCCTCGCCACCCCCTAATCCAGGTGAGAGCGCCTGGTGGGTCCGCCTGGCTACCGTGCAGCAGTTCTTCAGTGGCATGCTTTTCCCCTCCAAACTAAACTAAATATAGGGCGGCACAGAGTTGGTGTGCCGCGGGATTTTTTTTCATAGAACAAGTGTGCCGTGGCCCAAAAAAGGTTGAGAAACACTGGGTTAAGTAATGACTTCCTGAACCAATTAAGTACTTAACCTGAGGTGCCGTGCTTCTCCGAAAATAAGCCATACCCCGAAAATAAGCCATAGTGATAGGCAGTTTAACCTTGTAGGTTAAACTGTACCATACTTAATTTTAAAAAAATAAATTTAAAAAATAAGCCACCGTGTTTGTTTGTTTTGAGAAAAAAAAATATTAGATGGTGTCTTATTTTTGGAGAAACACAAAAGATTCCTTCTTGTCCCTCTTAAAAAGAATAGACACGACAATTTCGTTAAAGTCAATATAAAAGTAGTTTACTCACAATCATTCAGTTCAGAGTTGGTTCCTTGAAGGCAGACTTGGGTTACAAAAGTATATATACATGTGGAACTATCCCATAAGGGAGTTATTCTCAAGTGACTGTGAACAGGCAGTCACTTCTGAAAATGGAGGAGAGAGCAGAAGGAGGAGGTGTGGTCTCATCCTCAGGTCAGGCCACACCCACATTTAGTCACATGCAGAGGAAGTTTGTCCTACCTCAGGAGGAAACAGGAAGTTTTCTCCTGAGTGGTACAAAGCATCCCCCAACATGTCCATTCTAGGAGTGTTGTATTCAACTGCTATGTGTTTCATATCCCATGATGCCCTCCAAAAAGTCCAAGGTACACTGGATGAAGCCAGTGAAGGCAAAGATGATATGGGGTGGGGCATCAGGTAGGAAGGAGAATCATTCAGCCAATCTCCTACATTATCATGGGAAGACACACCCAGAGCTCAGTTAGGTTTAGTTTATTTCACAGGTTATCCAGCTTAATACCTGAGTTTAGTTCCTGCCTCATGCACCACTGCCTGAAAACCCTAGAATATTCTGAGGCATCTATCTTTACCTTGTGTCAGGAGCCTGGGCTGCCATCTTGATAACACAGCACGCATGCCGTAATTGTAATATTTAATTTATTATAATACAATTAACCTCGGACATCTAACCAAGCTTCTGTGTCTTACGAGTCAGTTGACCCTTCTGAGGAGTGCCCCTGGTTCTGCAGAATATCATGAACCTATGACCATTACATTTCTGGGTTCGTTTCGTTTCTTTGGGCTCATGGGATTGATTGCCTCCTCTTACGCTGAGGAAATGCTACCCCTCCTGCTTTCCAAGGCTGCCTGTTCTTCAGTGATGTGGCTTCTCTCCCTCCCACTCTCTTCTAACACCTTATCTACATTCCAATCCATGTCACAGGGAGGGGAAGGGGACTGCTCCCAGCTGCTTGACTGCTTCCTAACTCATGCTGTGTTTCTCTACGTGGGGTAGATGTGTTCGTGACACCTTGAGTGATACATAGCTGCTCTAACTTGACTTAACTGATGCCCAGTGTTTTCAAAATATTCTCAACCTAGCTCAGGACTGTGCCAAATCCAGTGCACAGTCTCACTGGATAGACAACTGCTCTGACTCAGAATTAGGCTGTTTGCAGTATTCAGGAGAAGGGTAAGAAGGGAAAGTAAATTTTCTGGTAGGGTCTTGGTTGAGAAAATACAGGGAAAGTGATACCTGCCAGCAAGTCCATTAAGCCTCAGACCTAAAGGAACCACAAATTTTTCTGTCTTTTATAACTTTCTATGTGTTAACTGCTCTCTGTTGTTCAGATCTGGCCTCACCACAATAATGTAGCATTTAGGGGAAAAGATGCAACCCAACAGGCCAGCACTGGAAGCCAGGATGGAGAAGATCTCCACAGCCACCATGTATTTTCCTCTGGTGCTCAGATACGTTGGAATGAAGGTGAGCCAAACGCTGCAGAAGACCAGCATGCTGAAGGTGATGAACTTGGCTTCGTTGAAAGTGTCAGGCAACTTTCTGGCTAGGAAGGCCACCGTGAAGCTGACAGTGGCCAGGAAGCCCATGTAGCCAAAAACACAATAGAACATGTGGTCTGACCCTTCATTACATAGAAATATGATTTCTTCGGTCATTGAGTGCATGTCCACATCTGGGAATGGGGCAGAGGTTGCCAGCCAGAAGACACAGATCCCTACTTGAATCACAGAGCAGGAAAGGACAATGGAATAAGCCAGTTTTTTGCCTACCCATCTCCTGATCCTGGATCCTGGTTTGGTAGCCATGAATGCCAAAACCACCAATATGGTTTTGGCTAAGATGCTGGAGAGGGCCACAGAAAAGACAATGCCAAAAGCATTTTGTCGGAGAGGGCAGGTCACCATATTAGGTTTTCCGATGAACAACAAAGATGAGAGGAAACACAAGAGGAGGGAGATAAGGAGACCGTAGGTCAGGCTTCTGTTGTTGGCTTTGACTATGACTGTATCACGATGCTTAATGAAGATGCCAAGCACCAAAATTGTGATCAGAGAGAACAGAAGCGCAGAAGAAGTTGAAACAATGGCCAGGGTTTCATCAAAGCCCAGGAAGTTTGGAATTTTAGCTATGCATAGATCCTGGTCATTGTTTGGATACTGATCTGCTGGGCAACTGACACATGTTTCCATGTCTGAAAACAAATAAAGAATGCATGACATTTTGAAGCATCCAATACTATTCTTAAGAATTTCCTCACTGAAATTTTAGGATAGAGTTTTCTATCTCAAAATGTTTAAGAACTTCTGGCCCACCTTCTTTTGCCCTAGATGCATGAAAATCAAAACTTTTGTATCAAATCTGCAATTTTCTACATGGGTGACATCTCTTTTTACTGGTCCCCTTCCCTTTTTGTTGTAACGACATGTAGTGATAGCAAAATGAGAAATACATTACAGCAGAAATCTTTGGAGCTCAGAAAGGCAAGATTAATGAGACTTTCACCCTCCTGTCAAACAACCGAAATCTTACAGGAGAAACTACAACTTCTTTTCCACTGTAACTTTGTAGAAGTTGGAGGTAAAATATATTACCTCTTTTTAAAAATATTTTTAATGTGTTTTTAGGATAGAATTAAATTGATATTAACTATTAACAATGAGAACAACACATCTATTTAAGTTAAGGCTTCCCTCCTCCATCAATTTAATGGCAAAGAGTTCAGAGCTTATTAAAAAAAATGGTATAGCCTAAGATGACATCTCCCACCTTTCTCATTTGAGATCATTCCTTCTGGACATGGATCACAATCATAACAGCAAAACTTCTTTCCCTCCTTCCTTTTCTTCCCATAACCAGGACGGCAGTTGTCATTACATATAGAAAGCGGTGGCACCTATTCAAAGAGATAGGAAGAGGTTAATATGAAGACAATATTTTGGGGGATTTATTTCTGTTCCTACTTGGCGGGTCATTTGAGAAACTAGTACGAGGAAACCACTGCAATGCTTTGGGGTTGTAGTATCCTATTTTATGCCATTCTGTTTCCTGTGCTTTTTATTATCTCTACAAAACTGTTAGGAATAATATCCTTGGATCTGGCTCATGGTGTCATCTGTTTGCTGATGATGTTAGCTCTATCTCTTCATTCCATTGGAATTAGAGGAGGTAGTGAAGGTGCTGGGCAGGTGTCTGAAGACAGTGATGGATGGGATGGGGACTGAGTCCTTATAGGAGAGAAATGCTTTGGGTTGGTGGTTCCTACATTTGACCAGCAAGAACTTCTTAAGTCTGGGCTACTCCTTGATTCTACTCCTTGATTCTAAGACTGGAGTCTTAATTATGGAATTTCAGAGCCTGTGCAGTTATTTCTGTACCTCAGTGAAGCCTCTGTGCCATTTGATTCTGTCCTCATTAATGGTGAACTCTTTGCCGGGAGGGGCCTGAGGATCCCACCTTCCCACTTTGACTCTGATGTACGATGTATTTGGGAATGTGACCAAGTTTGTAATATCCAAGCTAGCTGCCAACTCTCCATATTCATTGAATTTAATTTCATCTCCAGCACTGTTGTTGAATGAGATTCTCTGCAGGTATGAGTGTAGCTAGGTGGAAAGAGAATCAAAAGTTCAATACAGCATTGTCATAGTCTGATTATGATGGTTGAATAGCTTTCCTAGATGGTATTAAATCCCTTTCCTCTAAGAGTTAAACACTTCAGTTTACAATGGAGAGCATACTTGTTTCAATTTCTCATATGGGAAGACTAGGAAAATATGAATCAGTGTAAATTCAACAGTTGACAGACTTCCATAAATAAATGTGAAAGAGTTAAGTATATAGACCTTTTTGATTGAGACCTGCCATTGTCAAGATCCAAGAAAGGGAAGGAATTTGTTCATGTTCTCAAACATCATGCTCTCTAAGCATAGGAATGGAACATGTGAACATCTGACTGGACCTTTCATTAGTTTCTGTTGTTAATATGTCTGAGAAGGAGAACGGTGTGACTGTGGCCTCACTGACTTCAAAGCTGCACAATCTCAAACTCTTTGGTCCTTGTAGCATCTGAAGCATCATTCAGTGAGGGAGTGGAGGAGGAAGAGGAAGAGCCACACTTGTCCCTTGCCAGTAAGTACAGCAATTCTTAAGATGTTTTTTTAAATGGTTTTCTAGAGGTTATTCTGGCTTTAAATGATGTTGCCTGTACGTGCAACTGCTCCCTGTAAAATGTGTGTCATCTCTAAGTTTGTTGCTTATGAAAATCTGTGCCATCTAAAATCTGTTTAGTATCTTGATTGGAAATATTCTAGTTACAGGTAGGTAGCCGTGTTGGTCTGCCATAGTCGAAACAAAATTAAAAAATTCCTTCCATTAGCACCTTAGAGACCAACTAAGTTTGTCATTGGTTTCAGTGTATCTGAAGAAGTGTGCATGCACACAAAAGCTCATACCAATGACAAACTTAGTTGGTCTCTAAGGAAATATTCTAATTCTCATGCTTTATACAAGAAAATGACTCAAGGTTGCTTTCTAATTTCTCAAGTCCTTTTCTGTTATTTCTTTACTGATAATTAAATGCTTACTAACGTAATGGATCAATGCAGCAAATGCTTTGTAAGAGAGAACGTTACCTGCCAAGGTTCTACATATTGAGGAGAGAGTTTTTCCTTAGCATCTCTGCTCTTGCGGATCGCTCCAGCCCAGTGCTTGCTATTTAAGGCATGTGCCAAAGCATAGACAGCATTATAGATACTGTAGCTTTGCCCGGTCATGCTCATTTCAAAAAATGGTGCAGGAAGGCTCTCCAGCATCTCCTCTCCAGTACATTCTCTAATGTCTGCTGACATAGTGGAATTTGAAAGTGAACAACCGAATGCATCTTCCCAGAAATCTTTGATAAAACCATCTGTGTCTCTCCAATGGGGATGTATATTCTGAAGAAAGTCTTGAAATTTGTGAATTTCCATGGAGTGAATTGCAAATGATATAGCACCATGGAGCATTTGGATATTAACATTCAATTTTCTTTGAAGGCTATATAATATGAAATCAAGTTGTGCTGTTGTAATCCATACTTTTCCTTCACGTGACTTCTTTTGAGGAAATAGTAGCTGAGTGAACTCCATTATGCTTAAAGCACTTGACAACCATATATTAAATCTACTTTCTCCATATACAAGAACTGCACTGGCTTTGCTGGTTTTGAAAGTTGGTAACAAAATCCTTGAGTTACCCAGCATTTCTAGTAAGTTACCATTATAATGCAGATTGAGTTCAACTCTTTCTGTGAATGCCGAACAGATTCCATTCTTGAAAAACATGGGTTCCATTGTCTGTAAGAAATGTTCACCAGCTTCATCAGCTGTAGTCACGAGCCCAACCCATTTCCATCTGAAATGCAGAAGTAACTGGATAATTCCCTGATACTGAAGGTCTTCATTGGGGACCATGCGGTAGAAAGAAGGGATCTTGGTTTGATCATTTATGGCTTGTTCAAATGAACCATATGAAATCTAGAGAAGGGAAAAGCCAACCATAGCCAAGTGCAAAAAAGTACTCATGTTATTCAAATTTCTTTGAATATAAATAGAAAACCTCTGTATCCCTACCTACTGTACAAAGTTTGGGGACCGCACCAACCTCAATTTGCATAGATAACAAAGACAATATTGCTCAATGGTTTCTGCATATTTATTATTGTTATTGTGGCATCATCAGATCTTCATACTTGTACACATTGATAGTCTCCAAGAACAGGGGAGCATTTATCATGGCTCATGTTAATATACTGCTAGGTGGGTGACTCAACAAAATTCCAAGGCGAAGGCAGAGCAATAGAAATGGTTGACCATGCACTTTTGCTCTCTAACCTTTATAGCGATTGTTGGGAGAGGTTGGTTCTCTATCTACAAAGAACTCTCTCGGGAAGATATCTTGGGGAATCCTGAAGATCTCCATTAGACTGTATATGTTATTATTCTCTGAGCACAATCAACCACACCATATAAAATATCAGTAAAATACAGAAATACCATACCAAAAACTTTCAGCCAAGGTTATAACAACAAAGAATGAAATCCAACAATGCAGGAGAACAGCCCAGTACTGACACTACTATATAACTCTGCAGAAGGCCAAATGCCAAATGCCGTAACAGTAACTATAAATAGTGTTTTCAATTAGCCTCGGAAAATTAATAATGCCGAATAACATCCTACATCCCTACGAATGGAAAATCTTGATTTTTAATGGGAGGGACTTTATTAGGTAACGTGTCATGAATTATTTATGCATTTGTCTTTTTTTATTAAAGATTTTCCTCATTTACAAAAGCACACACATTGTCTCTTTCTCCATCTTGTGTTTTCTACAGATCAGTTACGTTTGTTGTGAGATATTGGTGTTATATGCAGTATAGGGTTGGGAAGAAAATAGGCGGGGAGAGGAGAGAGGGTGTGGGGTGGTCAAACATGTTCTTTTACTTAGTGTATGCGTGGGGTTTTTGTTTCAGCATCACTTGGGTAAGTTATTTTTCTATTCACTTGTTATGTTTTCGTGGTGGTGAGTGAGGTTGGCGTTGTCTAGGGTGTGGTTGATTGTCTTTAGTTGGCTGCAGTGGGATTTGTTTGCATGTGTGTGAGCGCGGGTTGTTGGTTTTAAGTTAGTCCTATTGAATCGTATACTGTCGGTGTGTTTGTGTTGTTGTCTTATTGGGCTGTGTATGTGATCAAGGGGAGATACCAGAATGAAGACATCCTCTTCTATTTCTCCCCGTGTCAGTTTCAGTCTATTGGCTAGCTTTTCTAGGAAGGCTGTTTCCCATACTACTTGATACCAATGTTCCATGTTTGTTCCTGACAGGTCCCTCCAGTGTCTGGCTATGATGTTTGTGGCTGCTGAGAGTAGGTGGGTTACAAGCTCTTTATAGTGTGAGTGGACGTTGTTATCTTGGAAGATGTTCAGTAGGGTCAGTTCTGGGGTGGCCTCTAGTACCTGTTATTTTGCTTATATCTTGTGTGACTATTGTCCAGAAGAATTGGGTTTGGGGGCATTCCCACCACATGTGGACATATGGGCCTGTGGAAGTGCAGCCTCTCAAGCATTTTGGTGAGGTTACTGGGCATATCATTGCCAGGTTCCATGGTGTTAGGTGCCATTGGTAAGTGACTTTCAGAGTGAGTTCTTTTCTTTTCACTGATATGGATTTAAAGGGACATTTAGACCATGTTCTAGTCCATTGTGTGGGGTTAATTTTGGAGCATATATTATCCCCCCATTGTTTTTTGATCGCGTCAAAGGGGTTTTGTGGGCTTTGGAGCAGTGTTTATTTATGCATTTGTAAGCCTGTGCTAACATCAAAAATTGAGATTAGACACCTCATTTATGAACCATGCACCTTTACAGCAATATTCTATTACATCTACAAATTGTCCCTCTCATAAACATTGTTGCATATGCATATTATTTCCCCACCCCAATTGCAGCCCCTTTTACTTTTTCCATTTTACCACTCCATAGTTATGAATCGATAGCATAGCTATCAAGTTATCCCTTTTTTAAAGGGATTTTCCCTTATGCTGAATAGGCTTCCTCGCGAGAAAAAGGAAAACTTGGCAGCTAAGATCGATAGGTTTCGAGAGCAGGGAAAGGAAAAGTGAATTATGGCATGAAAATTTTTCTTTTCTTTTCAAACCCCATATTCTACCTGTGGAATCTTGAAAAGATCTAAGATGTTTGCCATGCACCAGGAGGTATCAGAGCTAAGTCCCCCAATGACTCCTATTACATTTTTCTGGACGCCACACCTGTAGTTGGGAATAAAGTGATGTGCTTTAAAGATCAGGTCTAGGGTGGCTCGGTAGCTCATCTTTGAATCATAATAGTTATCGTAGATGTGGAATCCCACAGAGACATTGGGCAACATCCTGGGATTCTCGTTGATCTCATCGACAGCAAACACCAAAGCAAGGATGTGCTGGTAAAACTTTGTCATCACTCTGCAAATGAATTGAGTTACTGTTTAGTGGGAAAATTACAGAGTGTGCATAATCTAGATATGAGAGATTCACTTGCCTTTCTGTAAAGAGAGGACACAACCAGAAAGGTTTATTTATTTGTTTTGAGAATAGTATTATACCGCTGTTTCAGAAGAATATATTAAAGCGCCTGTGTGCCTGGAGATTTCTAAAAAAACACAGTTCTAAAGCTTTTATTCCGAATCAATCAAAGTTATTTTAAGTCAGATTCAACATTTCAGAAATAAATGAAATAAAAATAAATACTCGTTACTTACATTGGGGTATCAGTGAAGACTTGGGAAGGGTGTGTATCGAAGGATAATTTGGGGACTATATAACAGATATGAGATGCCATTGCCCCAATGACCAGGTCACCTGGCTCATACCACTCATGCGGAACATGAACAGAATTATTAGTTGTGCATTTAACACTTTGTACTTGGGACACCAGATTGGGGAGCAGCAGAAGCACAAGGAGCAACATCCTGATGGCAAATACTCTTGTGTGCATGGACTCCCCTGGTTCTCTCTAGAGTATTATTACTCTCCTCCACCTGATCTGAATAAAACAAATTGGGTGGCAGCTGACTCTGTCAATTTAGCACTTTAAGGGACACGTATCCACCTTATTGTCAACTTAAAGACTGTCACAACAGAATGCCTTGGATGCCAAATAGGACGTAGTGATTTGATATGAAAGAGGGAAACTGATACAGTAACTGATAGGTAACAAAGCCCAGCCTCTCTCTCTCCTCCCTTACCATAGCTGCCTATGAAGCACTGGGGAGCTTATAACCATTTCAGACTTGCTTGTTGAGCCTTTTTCCACTCTGACTTCTGGAGCCTTGGCCATGTGAATTGATTATTGTAATTTTAATAATTACAGGGAAGAATATCAATTGTGCAGTGCTTTTGGAGTCTATGGCATATAAACAGTAGGCAGTGCTTTTTTCTGATGGTACTCAAGGTTATGTAGTACCGGCACCTGTTTTCCCAGGTGAAAAGCACTGGTTAAAAATGTGGCACTTAGTGTAACAACTTCATAGTGAGTACTGGCACTGTTTTTCTAGAAGAAAAGCACTAGCAGAAGGGGAACTGCCAATGTAATCATATTTGTCGCACTATAGAATCTTAGATAAGGAATGAACCTACAGTCCACTCCTTATGAACCCCCTCTTAATGCAACATTAATCTTGTGCCTTGCTTAGGAAATAGCAAGGGAAATAAATCAATATATTTTATGAACACATGTTTGCCTGCGTCTCAGCACCTTCACTCTTAGGGGAATTATTTGGTTGTCTCCCTGGGGTTACAGAATGTTTATAAAATGTTTTCTCTTTCCATCCAGCCCATGTTCAAGATGCACAACAGGAGAGCCTCCATAAATTCCTTCGTGACGATAAAGCAATCAACTGCAATGGATTAAAATTTAGAAGGGACTTTCAAAAGCCTTGACATCAGGCGTACCCATGGTTTGATTTCTGTAGCCCTTCGGAGGAAAGGTAGCTTGGATGAGTCTTCGAAATGTTTTTTTGTTTTGCTTTGTTTTGTTTTACTCTGGCAAACGTAAATCAGATTCAAGTTTGTTTTTGCGTTAACATAGGGGTGCAAAACTAATGTTCGTTCATTGTCGTACACATTACATGGCAGGACAACTGTATTTAGGGTTGCCATATTTCAAAAAGTAAAATTCCTGACACTCACAAAGTTGTTGGATTTTTTGGGGGAAGAAACCCACATTGTTGAGGAAACCTTCCTCCAAAATAGTTATTTTAAGCTTTTAGAGCTCTTACCGCTGCTTTTTCCATCACATTTTCCCAATTCTGCAAAAATCCCCCCTGGCACCATTTTTACACCTGGAAACTAGGACATGTCAGGAATTTTTCTGATGCATGGCGAGCCTAATTGGATTGCAAAATTCAGAGAAGTGAGAACTTTGAATGAATGGCTGCATTTTGGTTTGTGAGTTGGGCTGGGAAATGTAAATTAGGTAGGTTTGCCTTCAGATGTGAACTGAACCAAATTTCTCCTCCATCCCTAGAAGGAGCCTATCCTCAACTTGCCAGCACCTCTACTGGCACCGAACACCCAATCCACTTCCATCCTCATGCTTGCCTCCACCCCATCTCATCCATCAAATGTACATCTAATATTTCTGCTTATTAAATCCTGCTCGTTGTGTTCTTCCCAGTGCCCAGCAAAGGAATGGCATAGTGACATGTGTTTAACATTTCTTTCTCCGTTTTTTCTAATGGCAGCTGTGGGGTAGAGAAGAATTTCTGCTTTTGTTTGATCTTCTTGCTTAGGTGTTACACCTTCTTACTTAGGCTCCCATGATCTGGAACACAACCACGATTAGATGAAGAAACCCAACCTGACTGTGGGGATTCAGTTCACCCTCTCTGGGTTTTCTGATGTTCTGGAGCTCCAGCTCCTCTTTTTCCTGCTCTTCCTTTTCATCTACATGTTGACTCTTCTCGGAAACATCCTCATATTCCTCACCATCTGGTCCAGCCCTGTGCTCCATTCCCCCATGTACTATTTCCTTGGCGAGCTTTCCATCCTGGATGTGCTTTATTCCAGCACCACCGTGCCCAAGATGCTGACCAGCTTCCTGACTGGTTCCCGAGCCATTTCCTTTGAGGGCTGTGTGGCTCAGCTCTATGCCTTCCACTTCTTTGGAGGCACCGAGTGTTTCCTGCTCACTGTCATGGCATATGACCGCTATGTGGCCATATGTGACCCTCTCCACTACTCTGGGATCATGAGCAACATGACTTGCATCAGACTGGTGGCTGCAACCTGCCTGGTGGGGGCACTTCATTCGACTCTTCAGACTGTGCTCACCTTTCGCCTCCCTTACTGTGGGCCTTACAAACTTGACCACTATTTCTGTGATGTCCCGCCCTTACTGAAGGTAGCTTGTGCAGAAACCTCTCTGAATGAGACCGTGGTCAGAGTGAACATTGGTGTTGTGGCACTGAGTAGCTTTGCTTTGATCCTTGGTTCTTACATCCGCATTGCCATCACAATTCTCAAGATGCGCTCTGAGGAAGGGAAGAGGAAGGCCTTCTCCACCTGCGCATCTCACCTCACTGTAGTCCTCCTCCTCTATGGCCCTTGCATATTCATTTACATGCAGCCATCCACTGACCACTCTGCCCTGACCATTGTGGCCCTCTTTTACACATCTGTGACACCTGCCCTGAACCCCATCATCTACACCTTGAGAAATGAAGAAATCAAGAAGATGGTGAAGAAACTGGCATTCAAGAAGGTGTTTTCTTGAAGGACAGCAGATTCTGTAGATAGAAGACCATGAGTTGGGATGAATTGTACCTCTATGAGTTGTGTCCACTGCTACTCCTGCTCAGAGTAGACCCTCTGAATGCCAGTTGCTGGGAATCACTGGGAAGAGTTGCTGTTGCACACAGATCTTCGTGTGGGTTATAGGTTTGCCATTGTGAGAACAGGATGTTGGACTAGCTGGGCCTTGGGCATGATCCAGTAGTGCTCTTCCGATGTTATGTTCTTAATGGGCATGACTATATTTGCTCCAATATTTTCGATGTGTCTATTTTGAGCATAACTTTGTTAGATACAATCCTATGTCTATTTGTGGGGGATAGTTGTGCCATGAATTCTACTCATATTGATCCAGAGCAGAACTCCAACGTATAGTTAGCAGAGTAAAAGGTTAGTTGCAGGATTCCTCAAAAAAAGACCAGAGAGGCAATTAATATTTGATTCAGCAGAGCTTTATGGCTACTGAAGGCAAATGAGCATAATGGTCACAAATCCAATACATTCAGGATTGGCACTGTCCAGCCGTACTCAGCTTCTATGAAGGAATAACCCAAACATCATGAACCTTCTGCTTGTTTCTAGAAATTTCATGTCATCTAAACATCCAGCTTGCACCAGTTTCTTTCACAGAGAGAAGCTTCCAGAACCCTCTTGAATTAATTAGAATAGGAAAGATCTCTACACATTAGATCAATTCTTTCTGTACCAAGAAATGCAAACTGACAAGTTAAAACATGGTTAGAAGATTCTAATCCTCTGTGAACATAAGACTGAAAGGTTCCCCCTGAATTTCCCAGAGTTGGTCCAGCACTATATATCCCCACTATATCTCTCTCCATTGACAGTAACACTTAGGAATCCTTAAAACTGTCAGTGTTGGTTTCTCTCAATTTCACATACTTCAAATCTTAGGTTGAATTTGCTACATTTCTGCACCAGTTTGCAGGAATAATGTGCTCACTAAACATCATCAGCACTTTAGAGCAAATTTCTCCAGATGTACAAATTTTTGCAAGCAATTTGCATTTTTATACATACATAGCAATTTGCATTTTTATACATGTCCTAATATACATTTTTGGTTGAAAACCTATATTGCACAATTTGGAGAAGTGCAAATTTATCAAAACTTTATTTATCTTTTATAAAACCTGTTCTCATTCTAAAATGTTATTTGTTGTATTTCATGATCAAATGTAGTAAGCCCTGGTGTCTGATGAAATTAGAAGTCCTTAGGAGAGATAAAATACTGCATGGAAACAAATACAACCACCCTTACATTGAAAACTCTAATTTCTTTCTTTATCACATTTAAATCCCATCTTTCCTCCAAGGAGCTCAAGTTGGTACATACGATTCTCCCCACCCCCATTTTTATTTTCACAACAATCCTATGAGGTAGGTTAGGCTGAAAGATAGTGACTGGCCAAAGCTGGCCAACTAAGCTTCTTTGGCAGGTGCGACGAACCCCCTCGCCGACGTTGCCAATAGATTATGAGACGAAAGGGTACAGGGGTAAAGCAATCGCCACTCAATTCCTTACGCCTTAAAATAAACCCCTCAATTCTGGGCTTCTCAGTAAAGAGAGTCTAATTCCAGCTTTCATGGCCTGATCTCACAAACACTCAGGGCTATTTGAATGAACAACCTCTTGCCTACAGAACAGGGACTCCCTCAACTCAGATCCCTCTTGTATCAGTCTGCCATATCACCCTGGCAAACTTGTGGCACTCTAGGTTTTCACCATACTGCCCTTCCTGTGTGACTCTAGGACACAAACTATCCCTTTTCCCCTAGGTAAGTTTTGCCCTTTTCTGAGTCTCCACCTCTGTGAGTTTTAATACGCAGCTGGAATAACCAAGACGATACTCTTTGGCACAAAAAGAAGATTAATTTTATTTTCTTGAGAACATAGGTTTTTCTTTTCTTAACGGTGCATAAGTTTACAATCTTTGTTACAGTTATACATTAACTCTGTCAGACTTTAACTTCAAGTTATCCTAAGCCTAACCTAAACCACCACTATCCTGGCCCCACAACCTTCTTCTCCCCTCTTCATCACCACACTCCCCCTCTTCCAACTGCCAAAATGGTTATTCCCTCCTTTTTAAACTGGTCACCGTCCCGCCTCCTAAAGATGCACTGTCAGTTAAGCTGGAGGTGGATTAACTCTTTCTAATCCAGGGTGTAATAAATCTTCCATCCCGGGGCTAATCTGTTACAGGAGGATGGAGATTTGAACCCAGGCCCAAGTCCAACACTCTATGCACTATACCACACTGACCTTTTCTTCACACTTTACTTTGATGCTCACGGCCCTAATGGAAGTATTCTGCAGGAGACCAGCTCAGACCTGGAATATTGTCTCCTTCACAAACAGAAAGCCCTTTCTCTCCCTCATCAGATCTGATACCCCTGCTCTCCAGAGGCTACTTACATTCCGTGTAAACTAGAATCGTCATCCTTAACTGAGGGCAGGGTAGCTCGCTTACAAGGCAGCATGAGCAGTCTAGGCACCCTTATTCCAACAGTTACAAGAAAACACAGTGTGCAACTCTATTGAACATCTATTCTGATGGTAAGAGTGGAATGGACAACCTCAAAAGGTACCTGTGATTTCTGCATTGCAGATGGTTGGGCTTAGATTACCCTTGGGAGTTCCTACCAACTCTACGATAACATGCAAATGAGTGCAGCATGCTGGGTTCAGACACTAGGTTTTCTCTGTACTGTCTGCTTCCACAACTTGGTGGCTTGTATTCTTTTCTCTACAACTTCACATGGATGTAATGAATAAGCACGGAGCAATTGTAATAAATAAAAGTTGACCCAAAACATGCAATTCTGATCTGGGGTAGGGGTTTTTTTGTTTTTTGTTTTGGCAAGAGGCCATCAAGAGACCTTTAAAGCCCTAAATGGGCTCAGTCCAGTATACCTGAAGGAGCGTCTCCAACCCCATCGTTCTGCCTGGACACTGAGGTCCAATGCTGAGGGCCTTCTGGCGGTTCCCTCGCTACGAGAAGCCAAGCTACAGGGAACCAGGCAGAGGGCCTTCTTGGTAGTGGCACCCACCCTGTGGAACGCCCTCCCACCAGATGTCAAAGAGAAAAACAACTACCAGACTTTTAGGAGACATCTGAAGGCAGCCCTGTTTAGGGAAGCTTTTAATGTTTAATAGATTATTGTATTTTAATGTCTGTTGGAAGCCGCCCAGAGTGGCTGGGGAAACCCAGCCAGATGGGCAGGGTATAAATTTATTATTATTATTATTATTATTATTATTATTATTATTATTATTATTATTTGTTCACAACTCCATGAGCTAGTAGACTTAGTGCTGGCCCTCAATAACTCTCTGCCATTCCAATGTATAGAGGTAGATCTTAGTATTCATGCATGTCATAGTTAAAGAATTACTTCTTTCACCCCATTTATATGTGCAACCAGAACTGGGGACAAATCAGCCTGGAAGGCTGGATGAAAGCAATGGGGGGCCTATTGTTTTTGTTTTTATTATGTATCTTGGGGGGGCTGTTATTTTTGTTTTTATTATGTATTTTGTGATTTTATATCTTGATTTTATTCTGTGAACTGCCCTGAGACCCCTGGGTATAGGGCGGTATACAAAGTCAATAAATCATTATCTCATGTCATGTTAGTAAATTGACTGACACTGGTAGTTATTATTCTGCACTAATGATGCAAACATCAGTAATTGCTCATTACACTTGGTTTGTAGATCCTTTAGGGTTCTTTTCCTTGGAGTCACCAAACTGATGTCAGAATATGCTTGGGGAGAAATCTCGTCTCCCATGCTGAATAAGAACCAGAGATATGGTGAGAAGAGGGTTCATAATTCCTCCAACCAACCTTAATCGTCTTGCAACTTCTGAAGAAGATGCAAATACTGGCTCCTTCTCAAGGCAGCTAATGAAGCTGCATGGGTCATTGACTTGGATCACCCCTCTCTAAAAATACAGGAAGATCTATTTGTCAGAGTATTTGCAAGATGCAAGAATATTGTGCATTGACATGTGAATACAACTAATCTGACATTCAGTTTTACCAACAGTTCAAATCCTTCCAACTGGAAATTTCCATAGCTGAGGGACTCATGTTCTTGTAGATCATGCATGCGACTTTGATGCAAGAGTCATTGTCTGGAGTCATCCTAGAGCTTCTATAAAGACAGGGAGATCTTCTGCCAGAGATATACAACTATGTTGTGCATTTGAAGGCCAATGCCACTGATTTTTTCCAGCTTATTTGTGGTTCAGGTAAGTTCAAATACTGCCAATTGAAAAGGTCCATAGTGAAGAATCGATGTTCTCATAGCTCAGTATTCCCTAACCATGGTATCCACTCCCCAGATGCTGCTGGATACACAACATCTTTTAGCCACAGTCAACGTTGGTCAGGGATAATGGGAAACTGAAGGGATATTTAGGGAAAGCAATGATAGATTAATGTTCAGCATGCATATGACTTCAAGAAGGCTATCTCCTCAACCTAGATATTTCAGGGCGAGAGCACACCTGATCTGCATAGCTGCCAAGTTTTCCTGATCTGCATATTGCTCCCAATTTGATGTGGAAATGTGGCAAACTGAAGTCAAGATTGAAAAAATTGAAATGGCAATGAATCAAAATGGACTGGTTAGTTTCTCCTCCTCCTCTTCCCCTCCTCAAAATTCTCATTTTCTTCCCATATTCAGGTGTGTGCCATTAAAGACCACAACAATCAATTGAAGGTAGATGGAGAAAGTCAACCTCACTCTTGTGATTAAATTCACTCTCCTGGGTTTCTCTGAAGTCCAGGGTCTTCAGATCTTCTTTTTCACTCTCTTTCTTGCCATTTACCTCTCGACGTTGCTCGGCAATGCCGTCATACTCTTCACAATCCGCCTCAGTCCTCAGCTGCACTCCCCTATGTACTACTTCCTCTCTGAACTGTCCCTCCTAGACGTGTGTTACTCCACTTCCACCGTTCCGAAGATGCTGGCTGGGTTCATCAATGGCTCTCAAAGCATCTCTTACCAGAGCTGTGTGGCTCAGCTTTACTTCTTCCACTTCTTTGGGGGCACAGAGGGCTTCCTTCTCACTGTCATGGCCTTTGATCGTTATGTGGCCATATGCAACCCCCTTCGCTACTCTTCCATTATGAGCAAGATGGTATGTGCCCAGTTCATGGCTGGAACATGCCTCGTCGGGACCATCCATTCCACTATTCAGACCGTCCTCACTTTCCGTCTCCCTTACTGTGGCCCTTATGAGCTTGAGCACTACTTCTGTGATGTTCCACCTTTGCTCAAAGTGGCCTGTGCTGACACATCGATAAACAAAGTTGTCATCATGATCAATGTTGGCGTGGTCGCCCTCAGTTGCTTCCTCTTGATCACGGGCTCCTATGTACGTATTGTTGCCACCATACTGAAGATGCGCTCGGAGGAAGGAAAGAGAAAAGCTTTCTCCACCTGCACAGCCCACCTCATCGTGGTCTTGACCCTCTATGTCCCTTGTGTCCTCATATACTTGCAGCCAGCCACAACCAACTCGGTTCAGAAGGTGATGTCCATTTTCTACACAGCTATCACCCCTGCACTTAACCCCATCATCTATTCCTTGAGGAGTGAAGAAATCAAAAGGGCAATGAAGAAACTTGTCTTTGGGAAGATATCTTCCTGAATGAAAGGGAAGGAATGAAGGAGAGAGAGAGAGAGCTTGGCAAGTGGTGAGTTCAAGTAAACTGGTCAGTACGTAGCCCTCATTACCAGTAGCCTTCAATTGCTGTATCCTCCATCAACTTCTCCAATCCTATTCTAAAACCATCTTTGTTAGTGGCTCCCACCACATCCTGTGGTAGCAAATTTCACAATCTAATGGAGTGTTATGGGATGATGAATGCCCTTCCTCTGTCTTGAATCTCTTTGCTTTCAGCTTCGTTCCACGGCCCTGGTTCTAGTACTATGAAAGGGGGAGCAAACTGTTTCTGTCTGGTTCATAATCTCTTGACCTGACCTACTTCATGGGTTGCTGTGAGAATAACGGTGGTGGGATGTTTCATCCCTTCCACCCAACCATCCACCGTTTTTTTGTTTTTGTTTTAAACTGAATCTTCCACCTGTCTCTTTCTACAAACCCCTGCTTGAACACTGAGGTCTTTAGGGGAGTTACGGCTATTTGTCTCCCATAATTTGGCAGCACACCTCATATTCATGAAGCATCATGCATTCAATATGCTGGGTTCAATTTTGTGGAACCCCCTGCCAACTGAAATGAGACAGGGCCACTCCCTGATGGAACTTTGGGCGTCTAGTCGATAACTTTTTATTTCAGTAAGAATTTAAGGTCATTTCTGATTTTATAGCTGGCTTGTAATGGAGTTTATCTCTATTGTATTTGTTCAGCTTATTGTACACTGCTTAGAGACAATTGCAGTTAAGTGGTATAAATAATAAATAAATAGCCTGGTTAATCAATCTAATTGCATCTTGGCTGGCCCTGGCACAGTATCATATGTGCTAAAAATCCAGCTCTGCTCTGCTCACCACTTACCATCTTGCTGAAAGTTTTGCTGCTGTTTATGGGTCTGTTTATAGATTATTGTACGACTTTTATTGTAATGTACCATTCTTTTTTATTTTGTGTCATGTTTTGTGCCCTCAAATTCTGCAAGTTGCTTGGAGTCTCCAACCAATAAACTGAAATAATAATAACAATGGTAATGTTGTAAACAGCTGTTATTATTTTTTATTCAGATAGATAGATAGATAGATAGATAGATAGATAGATAGATAGATAGATGATAGATAGATGATAGATAACAACAACTCCTTGTGGTTGTTTGCTATGGGAAAACTATTAGGAGTCAGGAACTTGCCAATCTACCAGAAGATCTTCCTTTGCCTTCTGCTCACCCCTGTTTATGGATTTTAAGCCTGTGAGCCATAATTATATTGTTTATTATTGATTTTATGTAAGCCACTAGACCTTTTTCAACTAAATAAAGGTGCAAAAGTGCTGTAGGTCTATATGTAGTTTGATGCGTAAGAACATAAAAGCCTGCTGGATCAGGTTCGTGGCCCATCTTGTCCAGCATCCTGTTCTCGTAGCGACTAAGCAGAAGCTCAGAGGAAATCTGCAAATGGGACCCAAGCACACAAGCACTCTTTCCCCTGCTGCAGTGTCTGGCGACTGGTATTCAAAAACATGACTGGCTCTGACTATGGAGGAAGAGCATAGCTATGATGGCTAGTAGCTGCCGAGATAGATAGTCTTATATGCCATACATTTGTCTAATCCTCTCAAAGCCTTCCAAGTTGTTGGCCATCACTGCCTCTGGTGGCAGCATTTTATTTTTTAAAAAAATACATTTTTTATTATTTTTTCATTGAGAACACTCCAATATGGGCCACATTATTACAATATCACATCATGCCGAACCATAATACAATTTATAAAGCCAATTATACATTCCATGTTCTGATCATAGCAGCACTTTAATTGCATGGTGTGTGAAGAATCACTTCACAGTCGTACCTTGGTTCTTCAATGTAATCCGTTCCGGAAGTCCGAACGACTTCTGAAAATGTACAAAAACCAAAGTGTGGCTTCCGATTGGCTGCAGGAGCTTCCTGCACTCAATTGGAAGCCGTGTAAGCCGCATCAGACATTCAGCTTCCATTTTTTTTCCGCAAACTGGAACACTTACATTCAGGAGCGAAGACATACGAGTACCAAGGCGTTTGAGAACTAAGGTACGACTGTATTTTCTTTGTCCTGTATCTTCCAATATTCAGTTTCATTAGATGCCCGTGAGTTCTAGTGTTATGAAAGAGGGGGGAAAACCATATGTGTAGGCGAGACATGTCTAGTTATGGAGAGAACCATTTTTGCCCTGGGGGCCTCTTGCGCCAACACAGGAGGAATCTGTTGAATGGGACTTCATCTCATATGCTGGTGGGAATGTAAAACTGATAGGTCTTTGAGGATTTCCCTACTTCAAATCCATTACAGTGGTACCTCAACTTACGAATAACTCTACTTACGAATGTTTCTACTTACGAACGGAGCTCCGTCCGCCATCTTGGATGTGGTTTAGATAGGATTTTTCCTACTTACGAATTTTTAGATAGGGTTGCTTCGACTTACGATTTTTTCCTCCCAATGCATTCCTATGGGATCCGACTTACAATTTTTTTCGACTTATGAATGTGCATTCGGAACGCATTAAATTTGTAAGTACAGGTACCACTGTACGTCATTAGTTTGTGGAGTGAATGTTGCCACTTCTCTACTGTCAGGGTTTGGGAAGTCTATTCCTCCCCTTGTGATAGCAAGAGGTAGAGATAACAAGGGAGAGTCCTTTTTAATGAGTTTGCTCATTCATAATAGTGAGAGACAAAAGAGTGCAGCAAGCCCTAACAATGGCGTTGCTCCAACTCAGCCCCCCTCCCTCCTCCCTAGCTACAGCATTTCCCTTTACGGTGGCAGCTCATGGTCAAGTGTCTGTGAGACCTTTGCTCCTGCACCCTTAACAAATGCCGAGTTCTGGAAGAAGGGGGGGGGTCAGAAATACTCTCCAGTGACAACGTGTTAGCTGGCTGCTCTGCCTCCCCCCCTTATCCTAACACTTCCCAACTCTTCTGTTCGTCTATCTCTGAGCTGTGACCTTCCTCATGTCTGTATCTGGGGGTCAAAAGGGCAGCTGGCTAGCCCCCAACTGGATCGTCTCCTTCTCAGTCGTGCCACTGCAAAGATCCATCGACCTCTGGCTCCGACATAAATCAGTGACTCAGGCCTCACAGACTTGAGCATACTATACTTACAGTAGCAGTGTAAACTGCACAACGGAAGTGGCTGAGGCTGTGGATACATACTATGAACTACGGATTTATTAATCATAAATCAAGACAAAGAAACATGTCATCTCTCCTTGCTGTCTGCTCAGAGAGAGAGTGAAAACAAAAGTAATACCGCGGAAGTTCCACTTACACCAGCTGGAATGTAAACAGACATGTGACACGTAACAATCCCATGTCTGCAAGTAAAGGTGGAATGGAAAATCCCAACACCTCAAACCCCTGCTGTAAATCAACACAGCATTCCTCTTCTCCTGCAGCATCAGTGTGTGATCTCTACCATTCCTCCTCCATCTCGTCCCCTTGAGTCCAATCCGTGACATCTACTGAATGATGTAACTGACCTTGTGTTTTAAAGGAGTCATGTTATTTATGGACCTCATTTTTTTGTATTTTTTTAAATCATTGATGCAATCCCTGGATTCAGTTGGAGAAAAGGTGGTTCATAAATGCAATCTATAATGTAACAGTAATAACATACCACCACCTCCCCCTTTCAATACCTCTCATTATAGTTTGCCAACATGAGATATCATTATAGATTTATTTTGAAAACAAATGAAATCCCCACCCACTAGTTGGCTGTGGGTGATCCTGAGGGAAACAGGTTAATGTTATGGAAACTGGTGGTGATGAAGCCTGAAGACATAAATTGCCATGATGCTACCATCTAGGTGAATCCCAGAACCATTGGTGAAATAACCCAAGACAAAGGGAGGGTTATTGTTATGCTCGCAGCATGCATTCTGGAGTGACTTTAGATTAGATATTATCTTACTGGAACAGGAGAACATTTTTGTCTTCTATGGTTTCAGGTTAAAGAGATATGCAGGTTGCTCACATGTCGCAGTCAAAAAGAGTACAATATGTGTACCTGCATACCCAAATTGTTCAGCTATACGCTCATACAGCTATTCACATATAATGTTCAATGAGTGTACAGTGTGTACATGTGTACACAACAGCATAGCTGCCAAGTTTTCCCTTTTCTCGCGAGGAAGCCTATTCAGCATAAGGGAAAATCCCTTTAAAAAAGGGATAACTTGGCAGCTATGCACAACAGTAGAATTGTACAGATCAACAAGTGTATACTCTTTCACATAGAAACTTGTACATGTGAACAACACGTGAACAAGCCTAAGTTGAGAAAGGATTGGTGTTCTTTTCTCACCTAGGCATTGACTTCATGTTTAAGAGTGGTGACTGTCTTGAAATGCAGAGGAAGAAGACTAAGGAAACACTGAAAAGGACTGCGATGTAAATTAAAGAGAGCTTCGGTTTCTGCAGGCTACAGAACATCTCACATTACATCATGCAGAAAGGTAAGATTTCGTGATTGGATGAGTTCGACATAGTTAAGCATTGCGTGACTAGGCGTGACAGCCACCAGGGAATGTAGGAAAGGAAGTAAAGACTCTGACAACATTATGGCATTAAAATTAGGCCACAACTTTATTAAACTTCCAAATGTAGGAAGACCTTGGCTTAGGCCTTGGGCGTGTATCCCTCCCAGCCCCCCAGCCAGGGAACTGGGGCACATTAGGGTAAATGGGATATTGGGGTGCTCTGCGCGACATAAGTGTAGGCAGGCAGCTGAGCCCATATCCCCGCACACAGGGTAGTTCACTGACGACCTTTCAGTGTATGGCCAGTGACACCCATTTATGTAATCCCTTTAAGAGGGGACCCTGGAATCACCACCACAGGGGGGGTGAGTCACCACTTCACACACACACACACACACACACACTATAGGGAAGAAAAGACTAAAGGATTCCACCCAAGGCCATAACCGCCAAAGTTGTGACGAATTGCTATGGGGAAGACAAAACCTGCCAATGCAGGAAAATTTGTTCCTGGTCCTTCAACAACAACCAGTCAAAGACCGTAGCAGCGTCCGCTAAACAGGAAGAAAATGTTAACCTCTAAACAAGAAACATTAACAAAGGGAGGGTTGGTTGGGTGGGTGAAGCTCCTGAGCCGACTGCCTGGCTAATACCGGCTCCTCCCCCTATTTATAATGGTCTGGCCCCACTTCCCAGGAAATGAAACTTAAAGCTGAGGCTGGGCGTGAACCTCTGAATAATAGACTGAGAAGCAGGGCAGCAGGGCAGCCCCCTTCTACTAGCAAGATCCCATCTTTAAGAAATAGATGGAAGCAAAACAGACACATTCAGAATTCAAATTGTTTTGCAAATTCTGGATCTGAGAATATTTGTTTGAGAATTGCCTCCCAGACTGAATTCCAGCATTGCTTGGAAGATTGGTGTGCCAAGCCAATTTGTATGACAAGCCAATGTCATTTTTGTTTCTTAGGATCCTACAGAACTGTTATATTCTGTGTCAAACCTGGGTGGCAATCCAGGGTTTCAGGCAGGAGGTCTCTCCCAGACCTACCTAGAGATGCCTGGGATTGAACATGAGACCTGTTTTATGTAATTCCTGGAGAATAGCTGGAATGAGTAAACAGAGATGATACTAAATTTCAGAAACAACTTCTGCTTTCAGTTGCAGCCAAGGTCTTCTGAAATCGGAGTTACAAAAAATTAACTTGTGTTTTGGCTACTGTACAAAGCTATAATGCAAAAACCTGTTAGTGAAAGATGAAATCCTTACAAAAAAACAAACAAAACAAAAACAAAAACAAAAAGCACAACCTACTCTTACAGCTCAAACATGTTGTTGTTGTTGTTTAGTCGTGTCCGACTCTTCGTGACCCCATGGACCATAGCACGCCAGACACTCCTGTCTTCCACTGCCTCCCGCAGTTTGGTCAAACTCATGTTCGTAGCTTCGAGAACACTGTCCAACCATCTCGTTCTCTGTCGTCCCCTTCTCCTTGTGCCCTCAATCTTTCCCAACATCAGGGTCTTTTCCAAGGATTCTTCTCTTCTCATGAGGTGGTCAAAGTATTGGAGCCTCAGCTTCACGATCTGTCCTTCCAATGAGCATTCAGGGCTGATTTCCCTAAGAATGGATAGGTTTGATCTTCTTGCAGTCCATGGGACTCTCAAGAGTCTCATCCAGCACCATAATTCAAAAGCATCAATTCAAACATAACTTTGTTTATTTGGAGATCAGTACTATGATTCTCAGCAAAATTAATATCTGAGCATAGCAGTCCAACTAAAAACTTGAACACCTAGTTTGAAATTCATATAACTAAAGGTCTAGACGTTTGATATTCCATATGAAAATTGAGAGTACGGTTTGGAATCTGCCACCCACCCGCAATATTAATTTTATCTGTACTTTCATTTTATCTCCTAGAAATTATAAGTAATTTTACCCAGAATTGAGCAGTTGATGTTGCACACCAACCCCTTCTCTCCCTTGTTTGGATTTTGCAGTCTAATCATTAACAACGCTAAGGTGAACATTAAGTTACATGGAGTGTGAAAACCAAACGGGACAGTACCATTTCATCATTGTTGGGTTTCCTTATCCCCATGAACTACGAGTCCCGTTGTTCCTCTTTTTCCTGCTCATCTACCTGCTCACCTTCATCGGAAACCTCATGATCCTCTTGGCAGTGGCATTTGAGCCCCGGCTGCACAAACCCATGTATTGGTTCCTTTGCCACTTGTCCTTCTTGGATATGACTGTCTCCTCAGTGGTGGTGCCCAAGGTGGTCGCTGGGTTTCTTGAAGGTGGTGGGGTCATCTCCTTTGGTGGTTGCGTGACCCAACTCTTCTTCTTCCACTTCCTGGGCTGCACTGAATGTTTCCTCTATACCGTCATGGCCTATGACCGCTTCCTGGCCATCTGCAAGCCGCTCCGCTATGGCACTATCATGAGCCATAAAGCTTGCCTCTGCCTCTCCTTTGGGACCTGGTTCGGGGGCTCCTTGCACTCTATGATACAGACCACTCTCACCTTCCACTTGCCCTATGGCCATGGGGACCAAGTGGGCTATATCTTCTGTGACATCCCAGCTGTGCTTAAGCTGGCCTGTGCTGACACAGCACTCAACGAGATGGTGACCTTTGTAGACATTGGCTTCTTGGCCATGACCTGCTTCCTCCTCATCCTCACATCCTACGTGTACATCATCTCTGCAATCCTGAGGATCCGTAGCGCTGAGGGACGTCGCCGAGCATTTTCCACTTGCGCTGCTCACATCACAGTTGTCATAACTTACTATGTTCCCCTAGTGTTCATCTATCTGAGGCCAGGGTCTGAAGACCCACTGGACGGAGTGGTGGCCGTGTTCTACACCACTGTAACCCCACTCCTGAATCCCGTCATTTATACATTGAGGAACAAGGAGATGAAGTGTGCATTAAGAAAGTTGTGGAGCAGGAATATGTCTTCACCAATTGAATGATTACCTGGGCAGCTAATAGGATTTCACTGGCCATTAGCTGTGTTCACTCAGACAATATGGGGAATGCTATCTTATACTATGTTGGTGCATAATAGAAATATGTTCATTTTCCAATGGTGTCTGTGGTGAACAAGAATCTTGGGTGATCTAAAGAATGTTTCTAGCTAATCAGTTTTCTTAAAGGTGGGCATTGGGGAAAGGGAATGTGGAATGAATCAACTTCCCCATACATATGGGGCTGGGGTTTGTTGTGAGGGTGCTGTTGGTTTTTCTGTATCTTTATTCTAGATATTGTTGTGATTTATATGGAAATTATTCTATTTGGCTGGGTATTATTAAATGTTTGTGACTACTTTTGTTATGTTGTAGTTACATTTTTTAAAAAACGTAAGTTGCCTTGAGCATGGTTTTAACTGTGCAACAGTGGCATACACATAAAATCATGTATGTATATATGAAATTTTATTTGTATGCCACCTTTCCATAGTTCAAACCATGTTCGAGGCAACTTACAACTAGGGGGAAAACCCCACACAATTCTGACATAACAAAACGAGTCACAAAATACACAAAAACACATAACCAAATTAAACAATTTCAACATAATAAGAGCTAAAGTAAATATATTTTTTGGTATATCATTAACAGCAACAACGCCATAAACAAAACCCCATAAACAATACCCCAGCCTAAGAGTCCATTTAGCAGCCACAGTAGCTCAAGTCAGTCAGGGCCCTGTGCTCCCAGACCAAGTGGAAAAGGGAGATGGCCTTCCAAGATTCACGCTTCTGATGGGAATAAGCACCACCCATGGCAGAACTCAACAAACTTTTGCATGGACAGGCGGAGTCCCCCAAACCCCAGGCGACCCCCTGAGCAGAATAATGACGCAAGAAAATGTGCTATGGGATTCAAATTGGCCACAACTTTATTAAGATTCAGATGTAGGGAGACCTTGGCTCAGGCATTGGGCGTTATCCTCCCCAGTGCCCAGCCGGGGTTCTGGGAGGCTTCGGGGTTATCCAAATACATGGGGGTTGGGGCTGGCTCTGGAGAACATATGTTCAAGCAGAGAGAGCCCACCCCCCTGTTCGCCGCCACTGGAAGGGGGAAGCGATGACACCTATTGGTATGGTCAATGCTTCCCCCAATACGCCAATCTTGTCACCGCATGGGGGTGAGGTGTCTGCCTCATGCCCCTCCCTCTTGGAAAGTCACCAAAGAATTCTGCCCAAGGCCTGAAACCGCCAAAGTTGTGACGTATTGCTATGGGAAAGGCAAAACCTGCCAATGCAGGAAAATTCCTTTCCGGCCCATCAACAGCGACCTTGACGTAGCAGCACCTGTATACCTGTAGAAAAAGATTAACCTGCAAAAGAAACTTGAATGAGGGTGTGGAGGGTGGGAGAAGCTCTGGAGCCAGCTGGTGCTTGGAGGTAAGATTCAAATTCTATTGTGTGAGCTGGAAAGTCCCTCACCTTACCTGGCCATCCCCTGGCAACATCTCCCCAGGCAGGATTGGACGCTAGGCTGGGGTAGGCGGAGACCCCAGGCATCCTACCTGGGAAGGCGGTGCCAGCCCCAAACTACCAGGGAGTTGCATTATGGGATCAGGGGGCTGCGCGCGACCACTCAAAGGTCGCTCCCCATTTGATGTGTGAAGCGGTCATTCTCACCAAGTTCTCACCTGTTCAAGCTGTACAACTGCAGCAACACAATTGGTATCCATGCTCTTAACTTGGGGTGGCAGGAAGATGTAAAATCCTCAAGCAGGCTGAACCAATTTTCTTTGGCATCTTCATTACCCCTTCCCCCAACCTGGCTGCAACTCTTTTGGGCGACTGGCGAGAGTCAGCGGAGCAATGTGTGTAAATTTTAGTCTTATACAATAAGCTTTGTACACACACACTCACATACTTCTTTATACATCCAGAGAAGCAGGATGGATGGATTCATCCAGAGAAGCAAGATGAAGAGTCTGAGGACACATTCCCATTAGGCAAAAAACTCAATGTGCAAAGCAGGACAAATGAAGGGGTTTGTGGAGGTGGAGGTAGACGAGTACAGGACTTACTCCCTGGTAAATGTTACAGTAAGGGTGGGAACCTCAGGTCCCGGGACCAAATGCAATCTACCACCCACTTAAATCAAGTAAATAAATAAAAATACTTAACTAAAAGTAGAAATAATCAGAATATTTGAAACTGAAATGCTCACTGGAGTCACTCCCGTGACGTTGTAGCACATTCTAGGAATGCAACTAGCAACCTGACTGAGTGATAGGTGTGGCTTCCATGAACTGACCAATCGTGTTGCAGGTAGCTCAGTTCTGGAACAGGACAGGTGGGTGTCCTTTCTCCCTCCTCCACCCACGTCTCTAGGCCACACCCCCTTTCCCAAGCCACACCCCTGACCAGCCCTACTTCATACTCTCCCCTTGCCTGGTTGGAATGTGACAGGGAGCTCTGTTAATGCTCCTTGCTTGCCTGAATGGAGAATACAATGAGAGCCCTGCTGGTTCAGGCAGGCAGAGTTTCATCTAGTCCAGCATCCTGTTCTCACAGTGTCCACCCAGATGCCCATGGGAAATTTTCAAGGAGGGCCTGAGTGCAACAGCATTTCCCCCATCCTGTGCTTTCCAGCAGCTGGAATTAAGACTCATGTTGCTTCTGACGATTGCCGGAAGAAATATCAACAACCTCAGATATGCAGATGACACAACCTTGATGGCAGAAAGTGAGGAGGAGTTAAAGAACCTTTTAATGAGGGTGAAAGAGGAGAGTGCAAAATATGGTCTGAAGCTCAACATAAAAAAACAACCAAGATCATGGCCACTGGTCCCATCACCTTCTGGCAAATAGAAGGGGAAGAAATGGAGGCAGTGAGAGATTTTACTTTCTTTGGCTCCTTGATCACTGCAGATGGTGACAGCAGTCACAAAATTAAAAGACGCCTGCTTCTTGGGAGAAAAGCAATGACAAACCTAGACAGCATCTTAGAAAGCAGAGACATCACCTTGCCGACAAAGGTCCGTATAGTTAAAGCTATGGTTTTCCCAGTAGTGATGTACGGAAGTGAGAGCAGGACCATAAAGAAGGCTGATCGCCGAAGAATTGATGCTTTTGAATTATGGTGCTGGAGGAGACTCTTGAGAGTCCCATGGACTGCAAGAAGATCAAACCTATCCATTCTGAAGGAAATCAGCCCTGAGTGCTCACTGGAAGGACAGATCCTGAAGCTGAGGCTCCAATACTTTGGCCACTCATGAGAAGAGAAGACTCCCTGGGAAAGACCCTGATGTTGGGAAAGATGGAGGGCACAAGGAGAAGGGGACAACAGAGGATGAGATGGTTGGACAGTGTTCTCGAAGAGACAAACATGAGTTTGACCAAACTGCGGGAGGCAGTGGAAGACAGGAGTGCCTGGCGTGCTATGGTCCATGGGGTCATGAAAAGTCAGACACGACCAAACTACTAAACAACAACAACAACTGCTTCTGACAGTGGAGATAAAACATAGCCATCAGGGTTCGTGACCACTGATAACCTTATCCTCTATGAATCTCTCTAATCTAAAGTCATCAAAGTTGGAGTCTATCGTTGTGTCTTATGGGAGTGAGTTTCATGGCTTAAGCATGTACTGATGATGATGATGTTGATGATGATGATTACAATTTATATTTCACCCTTCATCAGAAGATCCCGGGGCAGTGTACCACATTAAAAACACATTACAGAGCATCAATGATTAAAGCATAATAAAAATCATAATGTCAGACAGCTTAATAGGGTATAGAGAGGCATACAAGCATGCGTAGAAATTAACTTATTGCACAATGGTAAAACTCACATGCATGGCTGTGTCTACTTTTGCTTCTGGCTCCACCCACAACTGGAGTATGGCCCCTGTAAACCCAGAGGGAATGTAGCTTTGGTATGTAAAAGTTCCCTCCCCTGTGTTTGCTAGGAAAATGAAGCTTCTGTCTCTCAACAGGGGGAATTAATGAAGCGATCCTGCTAGAATACCCAGAGGAAACTGTTCTGTTTGTCCTAGCTGGTTATGCCCTTGCCGATATCAGCAGCACAATGTTGCCGTGTCAGTTGGGTTGGGTGAAAGGAAGAGAGCAACGAGATTGCCCCCTTAATGGTGGGAGCATCCCTGATACTCCCTGGACATCAGCCAGGGGCCTCTCAGGCCCCCATGGAGCATATCCTTCCTCTAGAAGGCTGTGGTTTGGACTGTGCAAGTATATAGACTGGCGGACACTCAAGAACTGTGCCACACTGAAAGTAATGCCTACATACATCATCGCACTTCAGGTTTACAGGAGGTGAGAATATCTGAATGCAAAAGTTATGCTTCTATTAAGATATGCACATATCCTTCTGGGAAGCTCTCTAGCTGGTGGTTCATTACTCAAAGAGCATTGGGGAGCAGGTTCTGCTAGAACATCTCTTTCTGAATTTCAGTTGCTGGAAGCTACAGGAGAGAAGAGTGCTGTTGCAATCAGGTCTCATAGGCATCCAGTTGACCAGAATGCTGGACCAGATAGGCCTTTGGATGTTCTTATGTTTTAAAACAATTTTTGAAAAAGGAAATGAATCCAGACTAGCCGCAAGCTAGGTCAGTAGAAAGCAATGTTTGTTCCCATTGTATGCTTGTCCAGAAAATGTGCTGGGAGCTTGCAGCTGTGACAAAGGGAGGAAAGCGTCCCTCTCCAAAACTTCAGAGAATTTAATTCTTCTAAAATTGACTTTTATTTTACAACGCCCAATGCTTGAGCCAAGGTCTCCCTACATCTGAATCTTAATAAAATTGTGGCCAAATTTAATCCCATAGCAAGTTGTATTGAGTCATTATTCCACTTGGGGGTTGCCTGGGTTTTGGGGGACTCTGCCTGTCCACGCAAAATATTAAAATACAGTAATCCATCGAACATTAAAAGCTTCCCTAAACAGGGCTGCCTTCAGATGTCTTCTAGAAGTCTGGTAGTTGTTGTTCTCTTTGACATCTGTTGGGAGGGCATGTCTGAGTTTGAGGTTTGGTTGTTTTTTAAAAAATAGCCAAACGTCAAATTCTAGTCCTGCATCCTGATATAATGTTGGCCAAGTTGGTAGATGCCTAAGAGAAGCTGTAAACAAGGACTTCCGTGCAGCAGCACTTCTCCCTACTTGTGATTCCAAGTAACTGGAATTCAGAAGCATCCTTCCTCCAATAGTGAAGGTGAAACATAGTCATCAGGGTTAGCAATACATACCCATGGCAGTTAAAAGAGCAAAAGAAGGAGAGAGAGGAAGAGGGAGAAGGAATTGATAAAGAAAGAGACAGAGAAAATGAAACAAGCCTGACAATTATTTTATTTCATCATTTGAATGTCTAAATTACTATTCTTCCTGTTAGGAGCTGCAGGGCTCATACTGCCAACCTTTGTGTATATATGCAACTTCCCCTTGTGGTGAGCCAGTGCCACTGAACTGCATGTTGCAACTTGCATGTTTTCACATCCTTTAGTTATCCTTTGATCTTGTCTTACCCTTCCATTCAGATTACTCACTTTGTTCCTTGCCTCCTGTGCTATCAGATGGACCCTGCCAACCACACTGTGACGGTCTTTGTCCTGGGGGTGCTGCCAAACACAGCCGAACTCCCCCTTCTCTTCTTCCTCATCTTCTTGGCCATCTACATGCTTACTGTGCTGGGGAACCTCCTCATCCTGATCACCATCTTGTTAGAACCCCAACTCCATCGTCTCCCCATGTACTTCTTCCTCTGCCACCTCTCCTTCCTAGACACCTGTCTCTCCTCTGTCACAGTGCCCAAAGTCTTGGCGGGCTTCCTAAGGTCCAGCTACAGAACCATCTCCTTTGGAGGCTGCATCGTCCAGCTCTATACCTTCCACTTCTTGGCAAGCACCGAGTGCTTCCTTTACACTGTCATGGCTTATGACCGCTACCTTGCCATCTGCCGCCCGCTGAACTACAGTACACTCATGAACAGGAGGGTCTGCTCTGGTCTCACAGCTGGGACCTGGCTCACTGGGTCCTTTCATGCCGCTATCCATACCAGCCTGACGTTCCGTCTGCCCTACTGTGGTCCCAACCAAGTGGACTACTTCTTTTGTGACATACCACCAGTGCTCAAACTAGCCTGTGCTGACACATCGGTGAACCATGCCATCATACTAGCCAACATAGGCGCTGTGGCTGCCGGCTGCTTTGTGCTCATATGTACCTCCTATGCCTACATCACATCCGCCATTCTGAAAATCCGAACAACAGAGGGAAGGCGCCGTGCCTTCTCCACTTGCAGTGCTCACCTTACCGTGGTGCTGCTCTACTACGGCCCTCCAGTCTTTATATACTTGCGTCCATCTTCAAGTGCCTCCACCTATGGGACTCTAGCTGTATTCTACACCATCATCACTCCTATGTTGAACCCGTTCATATACACATTGCGGAACAAGGAAGTGAAAAGGGCGTTGAGGAAATCATTCAAGAGACATGTTGCTTCTCAGGAATGATAGGTTGGGCAGTCAGATTCCACAGGGCTCTGCATAAATTTAGAAGCAGATTTATTGGACTGCGATGGAAGAGGGGCTGGGGTACCATTTTCAACATGAGGGCCACAGTCCCATCTGTGCAACCTTCTTAGGGACACATTCCAGTGGTGGCATGACTAGGGGCAAAAACACGCAGAGCAACAGAACCTGAGTGGTCCAACGTTCATATAATATAGTAGGGAGTGATTTAAATGTTCTTCCTCTTACTCTCAGCTGTGGTATGCTTTCTCTCTTATAGGTGTTGCTAGGATCTGAACCAAAAGCCATATCAGAAACATCAGAGTGAGATTCCTGAGATGTGTATGTCCACAATTGCCTAATTTGAAGTCAGTTAAGTGGTCAAGCTTAAGGCTGCAATCACACAGCAGTATATTCCTATCCCCCTCACCAAACTACAGTTGTTGCAATGGTTTTTACAACAACCTATCTTCCTAGGGAATCCTGGGAACTGTAGCTTTTGTGAGAGGAACAGGGGTTAGAACCCTTAACAAACTACAACTCCCGGAATATATTGGGGGGGGAGGCATGACTGGTGTAAGTGGTATCATGGTGCTTTAAATGCATGGTGTCGGGGACTAGGCAGAGGAGGAATGGTGGAGACCACCTCCTCAGCCTGACCCTTCCAGGGAGGAGGAAGAGGAAGACAGTTTAGATCACGGGTTTCAAACTCAAGGTCCGCAGGCCAAATGCGGCCCGCCAGACCTCGTCATGTGGCCCGCCGAGCGCCCCGGCCAGCGGGACCCAGCAGCGGGACCTTGCTGCTGAAGCGCCGCGCCGACAAAGCACCGAAAAACAGCTGGGGCCTGGGGAGGGGGTAGAAAGGCGGCCGGAGCAGCGCTGCGTGGAGCGCCCCGAGCCACAGCAGGAGAAGGAAGAGGCAGCTTGCCGGGTCAGCGCCCGGCAGCACCATACGGAGAGTGCCGAGCCTCTGGGACGCAGCAGTGCTCTGTAGCACTTTGAATCCTCCTCCTCCTGCCATGGCTCGGTGCCTGGAAACGGCTGCTGTTGCTGCTGCTGAAGCACAGACAAAACACCCAGCAGCGCCGCGTGGAGGAGGATTCAAAGTGCTACAGAGCACTGCTGCGTCCCAGAGGCTCGGCACTCTCCGTACGGTGCTGCCGGGCACCGACCCGACAAGCCGCCTCCTCCTCCTCTTGCCTCACCTCCTCCTCCTCCTGCCGCGGCTCAGCCTCATGAACGTGAGCTCAGCAGCGGCTCAGCCTCATGAACGTGCAACTCTGAGGCTTTACGCACGTCTGCTAAAACGGACACCCGCTGCCTCACGCTGCACGGGAAATGCTTTTTGCCCCTGGGTCCCTTCGCGCTCTTTTCTGGCGCTGAATCAAGGCTTCCCTTTCTTTCTTCCTCTCTCTCATTCTTATTCTTTCTTTCCCTCTCCTTCCTTCCTTCTTTATCTCTGTCTTCTCTCCATCTTTCTTTTTCTTTCCTTCTTTATTCCCTTCCTTCTTTCCTACTCTTCTTTCTCTCCCCTCTTTCCTTCCTCTCTCCCTCCTGCTCCTTCCTTCCTTCCTTCCTTCCCATCTTTCTTCCTCTCCCTCATTCTTATTCTTTCTTTCCCTCTCTACTTCCTTCCTTCTTTCTCCCTTTCCATCTTTTCTCCCTCTTTCTTTTTCTTTCCTTCTTTATTCCCTTCCTTATTTCCTACTCTTCTTTCTCTCCCCTCTTTCCTTCCTTCCTTCCTTCCTTCCTTCCTTCCTTCCTTCCTTCCTTCCTTCCTTCCTTCCTTCCTTCCTTCCTCTCTCCCTCCCCTCCCCTCCCCTCCCTCTCCTTCTCTTCAGAAACATAGGATGCTGCTTTATACTTCTGGCCCTTAAACCCTGGAACCAGGAGAGCAGCTCCAGTGAGTCAACCTCAGCCAGTCCCTTTGGTGAAGGGTGGTGGCTCACTGGCAGAACATCTGTCCTGCATGCAGAAGGACCCCAGCATCTCCAGGTACCAGTAGCTCTGCAAAGCTCCTGCAGGAAACCCTAGCGAGCCTCCACCACCCAGTGCAGTTACAAAAAAAATCATTTTTCAATAAATTGTACAATAATATCTACTTGCCATTATTCTGACTATGTTTCTGCTTTCAGAGCTAGTTATTACTTACATTATTACAAAAAAACAGTAATAATTGAATGCAGTGACAATAATTTATGATAATAAAGAGTGGACACATAGTCCTACAGATACAACCGGCCCTTTGAGGGTGACCAAACTGCTGATGCAGCCCCCGATGAATTTGAGTTTGACACCCCTGGTTTAGATGTACAACCGGGAGGTCACAGCTCAGAGGTAGATGAGGGGAAAAGTTGGGAGATAATGGGAGAGGAGGGTGTGAGGCATCAGCTGACGGACACGGTGCCATTGGAAAGCCTTCCAGACCCCCCTCTCCCAGAACCCAGTGAGCCTTAAAAGTAGGAGAGCAAAGAGCTCAAAGACAGAGGGCATGTAGCAGCACCTGTAGAAGTGACGAATGAAGAAGTGGGAGAATCAGCACGTAGAGATTCAATCAGGACAACACATTTATTCCAGAGGCTGGGTTCTCTTGCCTCTTTCTGTAATTATTGAATAAAAAAGATGGTAAGAACCTTCCCGTGTATTTTATACTTCCCTTAATATTGCACATGCATGAAGCAACTGGATATATAAAATCTGATTCCTTTGGGAATAAAAATTGTCCAGCTCTACTAACCAGAACTTCTTCAAAATAGGTACAAAAACAATCAATGATACATCCAAATAATTCCATAAAGCATATTCTTATCCAAGCATAGGTTTCTCTTCTTAAATATATAACATAATTATGATCAGGGCAATAAATCAAAGCTCTGTCTCTTCCATAGCTTGCATCCAGCCTAAAGCTAAGCAGTTCCTGAAGAGGCTTTTTGACTGCCCAGGAACAAAAACCCAAGAGGCAACTCTGTTTCAAAATGGAGATTTGCAATTGAATACGTTAATCACATGTGTTTTAAGGTTAAACATTCATGTGAGAGCTAGCAGAGAACACCAACAGTTAATTATCAACTCAGTTAGAAGCTTAGAGAGCACTCTTCTAGCTTAGTATACTCCAATGGAATTTCCAATGTTAAACCCTTAGTAATAGACGTACAGGCAATTTCTATTTTAGTGTGAATTAAACAATTATCCTTAACAGAGTGTGTGTCACTTGTTCGGATATGCATCCTAGCTTGTTTAGCCCTGCATGGCACCTAATTTATAACACTTTCCTGCTTTCCACTCTGTTACGATTTGAGATATATAGTCTGAGTTTGATTCCTTCATCCAATGGCAGCCAGCTCAATCTAAACTATACATTTCAAGCAGTATGATACCACTTTAAACTGTCTTGCCTTCCTCCAAAGAATCCTGGGAACTCTAATTCCTTAAGGAACTGAGAGTTGGTAGGAAACCCCCTTTCCTCTCCCAGTTACAATTCTCAGTAGTCCATGAGAAGAGGGATTGTGTGTTAAACCACTCTGGGAATGGTAGCTTTCTGGGGGTAATAGGAGTCTTCTAGCAGAAAGATATGGATGTCTTGGACACCCCAGGTAGTGTGGTTGCTGACCTTGAGCCAAACATCCTGGAGAGTGAAGTCAAATGGGCCTTAGAAAGCACTGCTAATAACAAGGCCAGTGGAAGTGATGGTATTCCAGCTGAACTATTTAAAATTTTAAAAGATGATGCTGTTAAGGTGCTACACTCAATATGCCAGCAAGTTTGGAAAACTCAGCAGTGGCCAGAGGATTGGAGATCAGTCTACATCCCAATCCCAAAGAAGGGCAGTGCCAAAGAATGCTCCAACTACCACACAATTGTGCTCATTTCACATCCTAGCAAGGTCATGCTTAAAATTCTACAAGGCAGGCTTAAGCAGTATGTGGACCAAGAACTCCCAGAAGTGCAAGCTGGATTTCGAAGGGGCAGAGGAACCAGAGACCAAATAGCAAACATGCACTGGATTATGGAGAAAGCTAGAGAGTTCCAGAAAAACATCTACTTCTGCTTCATTGACTATGCAAAAGCCTTTGACTGTGTCGACCACAGCAAACTATGGCAAGTTCTTAAAGAAATGGGAGTGCCTGATCACCTCATCTGTCTCCTGAGAAATCTCTATGTGGGACAAGAAGCTACAGTTAGAACTGGACATGGAATAACTGATTGGTTCAAAATTGGGAAATGAGTACGACAAGGCTGTATATTGTCTCCCTGCTTATTTAACTGATATGCAGAATTCATCATGCAAAAGGCTGGACTGGATGAATCCCAAACTGAAATTAAGATTGCCGGGGGAAAATATCAACAACCTCAGATATGCAGATGACACAACCTTGATGGCAGAAAGTGAGGAGGACTTAAAATGAGGGTGAAAGAGGAGAGCACAAAATATGATCTGAAGTTCAACATCAAACAAACTAAGATAATGGCCACTGGTCCCATCACCTCCTGGCAAACAGAAGGGGAAGAAATGGAGGCAGTGAGAGATTTTACTTTATTGGGCTCCTTGATCACTGCAGATGGTGACAGCAGAGACAAAATTAAAAGACTCCTGCTTCTTGGGAGAAAAGCGATGACAAACCTAGACAGCATCTTAAAAAGCAGAGATCACCTTGCCAACAAAGGTCCGTATAGTTAAAGCTATGGTTTTCCCAGTAGTGATGCATGAAAGTGAGAGCTGGACCATAAAGAAGGCTGATCGCCGAAGAATTGATGCTTTTGAATTATGGTGCTGGAGGAGACTCTTGAGAGTCCCATGGACTGCAAGAAGATCAAACCTATCCATTCTGAAGGAAATCAGCCCTGAGTGCTCACTGGAAGGACAGGTCGTGAACCTGAGACTCCAATACTTTGGCCACCTCATGAGAAGAGAAGACTCCCTGGAAAAGACCCTGATGTTGGGAAAGATTGAGGGCACAAGGAGAAGCAGATGACAGAGGACGAGATGGTTGGACAGTGTTCTCGAAGCTACCAACATGAGTCTGACCAAACTGCAGGAGGCAGTGGAAGACAGGAGTGCCTGACATGCTCTGGTCCATGGGGTCACAAAGAGTCAGACACGACTAAACAACTAAACAACAACAGCAATGCTCAGCACCTTCAATAAAGTAGGAATACCATGGTTCTTTGGGTGAAGCCATGGCTGTTTAAAGTACTTTGATATCACTTTAAATGTATAGTGCAAATGAGGCCTTCATGTCCAACATCTGATTGAAACCAGCAGGGCCACTGTAGCGTAAGGAATGACAACCATGCCCTCTGGGTAATCTCAATTATTGAGGTAGGGAGATAAGAGCTCAGGGAGTTCTTAAGCTGTCCCAGACCCAACTTGCACAGGGCTCTATAAATTAAGAGCCTCACATAAGGAGCACTGTGGAATTTTGAGATTTCAAAACTGGTCTTCGGAAAACCAACAGCATATTCTATTGTTCCTGGTCTGGCGGGGGGGGGGGGCAAGCAGTTTTGCCAAGTATAATTCTGGATATAACCAAACCGCATCCTCTCATTTCAAGGTTCTATCATTTCAAATTGAGAGGAGGGGGAACAGGTGTTGAATGCTCCTCAGACCAGAGATGGGTTTAGGGAAACATGAACAGTTTTTCGCACTGGGCACAGAGCCTTGCGAGCGCCACAACTATGATGTAGAATGGAAGGGGAGAGGTGGAGGGGGGGCACACTGAATTTTGGCATCACTCAGGGTGTTGCTGAAATTTAAGGTGCCAAGATCTGCCTCTACTTAGCCCCACGAAGAGCTTGATGCACATGGATGGAAAGTTGCTGGCTAGACATTCTCCTTTAATGGTTAAAAAAAATATTATATGAGTGAGTGAAACCTTCAACATCAACCCCACCCACTGAAATGGGAGTTTTCCTCCCTGTCTCACCGTACTTGGGACCATCCAGTGAAGGAGGGAGCATTCCTGATATCCCCTGGGCATCAGCCAAAGGCCTCTCAGGCTCCTATGGAGCCTATCCTTCCCCCTGTGGTTTGGACTGTGCAAGTATATAGAATGGTGGGCACTCAAGAACTGTGCCACATTGAAAACAATGCCTACATTCATCACAGCACTGCAGCTTTACTGGAGGTGAGTGTACCTGAATGCAAAAGCTATGCTTCTATTAAGATATGCATGTATTCTCCTTCTGGGAAGCCCTCTAGATCAGTGATGGGCAACCTTTTGAGCTTGGTGTGTCAAAATTCGCCAAAAAACCGAGCATAACTCGGGTGGTGTGTACTTTGAGAAAAAACCCATAATTTTACGATATTTATAGTTTAAATATCAAAAGTGTATAATTGTAATATATAACTGTATTTCATAAACCAAAAACTAATTATTTAACCCAACCAAACCAAAAACCCCTTATTTATTACACAGTGCCCAGAGTTGTTGAGCTTTTGGGGGGAGCTGCTGACCAAAGTTTGGGAGGTTTTTTTGGGTGTGTGTGTGTGCAAAAGTTGCTTTGCTTTTTTGGGGGGGAGGCCCCAAAGCTTCTGCGCTTTTTTTGGGGGGGGGGAAGAGAACAGAAATAAATGGTGAATAATACCTTCACTGGAACTAACACGCAGCACCGACATCGTCTGCCAAAGCGCCAAAAAACCCAGCACAGAATGGATTAAAAAATGAACGCTGTTACACCCAATCATAGTCTGCCAAAGTGCCAGAAAAACAGCACAGAAAGGGTTAAAAACCAATCTCTGGCTACCAGCAACAACAACAACAAAAAGGATCCGGGTTTTAACAGCGGAGACAAGCTGTAGCGGAGACAAGCTGTAGGAGGAATGGGAAAACAAATGGGGGGAAAACAACAATAACAGCGCGAATGGGCTGGTGGGGCATGTGCCAGCAGTGAGGGCTCTGCGTGTCATGTCTGACATGCATGTCATAGGTTTGCCATCACTGCTCTAGATGATGGTTCAATACCTAAACAACCCTGGAGATCAGGTACTCCTAACAATATCTCTTCCTGAATTCCAGTTGCTGGAAGCTGCAGGAGAGAAGAGTGCTGTTGCACTCAGGTCCTGCTTGTGGCCTCCCCATAGCATACTCTCCAAGTTTTAGGTTATGAGACTATCATTTAAATGCAACACCTGTAGGCATTTCCACACACAGAGGGAACGTGTGAAGAGCAGAGGCTGAGACAAAGACAGAGAAAATGCAATGAGCCTGACCATTATTATTTTCTTTCTTCATTTGAACGACTAATTTACTTGTTAGGAGCTGCAGGGCTCAGACTGCCAGTCTTAGTATATATGTGCTGCTGTCCCATGTAGTGAGCCACTAAATTGCATGTTGCAACTGCTGCCTAGATAATTTAATATCCTCAAACCTTGGACTGAGCACACCCACCTGGCTGGGTCAAGAAGGAGAAGGCAGTCTGTTTCAGTTAAGAATTGTTCAAGGTCTGGGCATGTTGTTGCATCCTTCGGTTAACCTGTAATCCTGTCTTGCGCTTCGATTCTGATTGCTCGCTTTATTCTTTGCCTCCTGTGCTATCAGATGGACCCTGCCAACCACACTGTGATGGTCTTTATCCTGGGGGTGCTGCCAAACACAGCCGAACTCCCCCTTCTCTTCTTCCTCATCTTCTTGGCCATCTACATGCTGACTGTCCTGGGGAACCTCCTCATCCTGATCACCATCTTGTTCGAACCCCAACTCCATCGTCTCCCCATGTACTTCTTCCTGTGCCACCTCTCTGTCATAGAAACATGCCTCTCCTCTGTCACAGTGCCCAAAGTCTTGGCGGGCTTCCTAAGGTCCAGCTACAGAACCATCTCCTTTGGAGGCTGCATCACCCAGCTCTATTCATACCACTTCTTGGCGAGCACCGAGTGCTTCCTTTTCACCGTCATGGCTTATGACCGCTACCTTGCCATCTGCCGCCCGCTGAACTACAGTACACTCATGAACAGGAGGGTCTGCTCTGGTCTGGCAGCTGGGACCTGGCTCACGGGTTCCTTTCATGCCGCTATCCATACCAGCCTGACGTTCCGTCTGCCCTACTGTGGTCCCAACCATGTGGACTACTTCTTTTGTGACATACCACCAGTGCTCAAGCTAGCCTGTGCCGACACAGCTGTGAATCATGTCGTCACACTGGCTAACATTGGCGCCGTGGCTGCCGGCTGCTTTGTGCTCATATGTATCTCCTATGCCTACATCGCATCCGCCATTTTGAAAATCCGAACAACAGAGGGAAGGCGCCGTGCCTTCTCCACTTGCAGTGCTCACCTTACTGTGGTGCTGCTCCAGTATGCGCCTCCAGTCTTTATATATTTGCGTCCATCTTCAAGTGCCTCCACCTACGGAGCACTGGCTGTGTTCCAAACCATGATCACTCCCATGTTGAACCCATTCATATACACACTGCGGAACAAGGAAGTGGAGAAGGCGTTGAGGAAATTATTCGACAGGCATGCCGCTTCTCAGGAACGATAGTTTGGGCATTCAGATTCCACAGGGCGAATAAGCTCTGCACAGGTTTAGGAGCACAACAGTGCTGAGCCTGCAGAAACACGTTCCCACAGTCAGAACAGCAAGATGTCCCCACATTTGAAGCTACAAGGCCTGAGCTTGAGATAAGGGAGGATCAGGAAGTAACTTTTCTGTAGCCAAGTAGACAAATACCTGACTTAAGCATGCATTCCTAGCCACTAGTGACGCAGGAAATCATGCAGTTGTGTGCTTGCTACAATTGTATGAATGCTTTGTGTGCTCTACACACAAGACACACTGCTACAGCCTTGAGTAAACTCTTTTTAACTTTCCAACTGCTGTTTCTTTATTGGCTTGGGAGGGACAGTGTTCTGGACTTGGTTCCAATAACAGGGCCACAGCCCCTTTTGTGCAACCTTGTTTGGGACACACACCAGTGGGAGGCATGACCAGAGGCAGAATTTAGCAGACCAACAAATCTTGGGTGGCCCAACTGTCATATAATTGTTATAAGAAAAACTGCTCCCTTTCCTTTATGTGGTATTCCAGAGCCCATATAGAGTCCTTAAGTGGGTTCCCTATCGGTCAGAGAAAATAACAGAGGCAAACGAGAGTATATTGAGAAGTAATGCAGCTAGCAAGCTTGATCTTTATTCAAATAATTGTTGCAACAGGGTCCCCACTCATCCCACACAGGAGGGAGGAGAACCCTGAACAATGGTGTGCGGGAGGAGAACCCTGAACAATGGTGTGCAAGCCCTTATATAGACTTTTGAAACTGCTCACCCTGTAGCCCAAGACCACCCCCCCCCAAAAAAAAACATCATACATATATCACAGAAGGAGGCAGTCTACAGCAGAAATCCTGCCTGCCAGAATGCCTGATAATGGCCACTGATTTAATTACCTGGGCAGTCTGACCATTCTTTTGTGATAAAGGTAAAGGGACCCCTGACCATTAGGTCCAGTCGTGACCGACTCTGGGGTTGCGCGCTCATCGCGCATTATTGGCCGAGGGAGCCGGCATATAGCTTCCAGGTCATGTGGCCAGCATGACAAAGCCACTTCTGGCGAACCAGAGCAGCACACGGAAACGCCGTTTACCTTCCCACTTTAGTGGTTCCTATTTATCTACTTGCATTTTGACGTGCTTTCGAACTGCTAGGTTGGCAGGAGCTCACCCCGTCACAGGGATTCGAACCGCCGACCTTCTGATCAGCAAGCACCTGGGTCTCTTTTGTGATAGTTAATACTTATTCATATACAAATATGCCCTTAAGATAGGTACCTCACCCTCACCGCTGGTACCTTACCCCAGTAAAACTATCAAAGATGTACCAAAAAGAATCAAAACAGAAGTGGGGATGATGTACCATATGTGGTAGGGGTGCAAAGTGGTGAAACAATTCTGGATTATGATACATGAAGAGCTTAAAAAGACATTTAGGAGTTCAATCTTTAAAAAACCAGAGGCATTTTTGCTGGGTTTAGTGATCGAGTGACATCCCCAAGGATAAAAGAAATGTATTCCTTTACACAACCGTCGCAGCCAGATTCGTAGTGGCGAAAAATTGGAAAACTGACAAAATACCAGAATTATTAGAATGGGGAACTAAACTTTTCAAATTATTAACAGCATCAATCAGAGGCTGCTTTAATCAAAAAAATTAATAAAGAGTGGGAATGTGTTAAGGAATACATTTAAAAAGTCGGTGCTGAAGCTTAAAAATTAATATGCAAAAGTTTAAAAGGTGCAAGGAGATAGGATAATATTATACTAAGGATGGAATAACAAATAATGTGAGTAATGCAACAATAACAAAAATAATAGTAGGCAAAGAAGATCACACACGGGTGGAGAGAAGTACTGGGTTGTGGGGGAGGGAGTTGAAGGTATTAATTGAAATTGTTAATTTCTTTTTTCTTTTCTTTTTTTGAAGTGTTTTTTTTCTGTGGTTTTCTTTCTTTTTTTCTTGTTGTTGTTGTTTTTATTTGTATTGGCTATGTAAAATTGTTTTTCTTCTATTTTGTATCAAAAAAACCCTTTCAATAAATATAAATTAAAAAAATTAATTGAAATTGTTAAAGATTGGCATAGGATTTAAGAGACTTAAAATAAGGAAAGAAGCAGCAAGAAATATCAAGTAAAGGTATCGGAGAGGAGATCAGTGTAAATGAAAACATGAGACTTATGATTTTGCTATATATGATTTTATTTTGGATTTGTCTGTTGTAAAGAATGTACATTGTGTGAATAAAATAATAATAATAATAATAATAATAATAATAATAATAATAATAATAATAATAATAATATAGGCTTTGCAAGCAAAAAGACAATTTGAAGCCAGTTAAGTGACCAAATATAAGGCTGCTTTCACATGGCAGTTTATTCCTATTTCACTCACCAAACTACAATGGTTGCAATAGTTTTAAAACAAATTCCCCTTCACAGGGAACCTTGAGAATTGTTTTTGTGAGGGGAGCGCTGAGCGCACATCTGTTAACAGCTCTTAACAAATTACAGCTCCCAGAATTCTTTGGGGGAAGCCACGACTAGTGTAAATGGTATGTGCTATGTATATAGTCGTACCCTGGATCTTGAATGCCTTGACTCCCAAACCAATCGGCTCCCGGACAATCGAAACCCGGAAGTGAGCATAGCTGCCAAGTTCTCCCTTTTTTAAGGGAAATTCCCTTATGCTGAATAGGCTTCCTCGAGAGAAAAGGGAAAACTTAGCAGCTATGGAAGTGAGTGTTCTGGTTTTTGAACAATTTTTGGAAGCCAAACGTCTGGCGTGGCATTAAATGTATAGTGCAGATGGGACCTCACTCACTGGTGTCACATGGGTTTGGCGGCAGCTTCCAGGCTCTGGCGAGATCTCACAAGAGACCTGAGAGGATCAGAGATTTGTGGGGTTCAAGGGTAATCCTGTCCCAACTATCTTTGATTCAGAAATCCTGCCTACAGCCATCCCCAGGTGCCTCATGGATGGGTTGACCCGGTGTTATGTACTGAGCTGAATCCTAGAACAATAGGATTCAGAAACAGCGGGAGCTACCCAATCCAACTCCAGGTGGAAGTGAATCCGCAACCTGATTGGCCTGCTGGAGCAGCCAATCAGGCGGCTGGCAGAAGTGAATCTGCTACCTGATTGGCCTGTAGGAGCAGCCAATCAGGCTGCAGGCAGAAGTCAATCCACAATATAATTGGCCCACAGGTGTAGCCCTGAAGTAGCCAATCACGCAAGGCCCATTGTGTAAATAATGTATATAAGCAGATGGTTTTGGGAAAAGAGCCATTCTTCTTCTCCTCTTCTCCTTGATGACTATGAGCTGAATAAAGAGCATGAAATTCACTCTCGACTCCGAGTACATTTCACTGGCGACGAGGATGGGATCCTGCTGAGCTGACCGCCACCACGCACTGCACCGCAGCACCGCCACCTGCTGCACCGCTGCACCGCTGCATCGCACCGTGCATCCAGGCTTCAGCTCCAGGACCCAAGGAACCCAGAATGGCAACCGACAGCAGCTTCTCGCCATTCAAACCAGCATCAGGAGACTGGGAAGGGTACGCCGCCCGTTTCAACTTCCTCCTGCAAGCGAAAGAAGTCACCAACGATGCCATGAAGAGGGCGACATTCTTCATTTTTTTTTTTAAAGAAAAAACTTTATTTCAATTATACAACGATACAAAATAGACAAAGCAAAATCAAATAGACAATTAACAAATTAACAAATCAATAAACAAATTGGCAAAACAACAAATAACAAATTAACAAAATTAACAAAATAAAGAAATTAGCATAATATAAAGAAATTAACATAACATAACCTATCTTAATCCGAACCTTTACTCAAACCATAATTTCGATATTTCAATTAAGACTTAAGTAGTAAAGGAACGAGGATAGATCTAAAATACTTACTTATAATACATAAAATACACAAAAAAAGAAAATAAAAATACAGCAAAAATACTTCCTACTATTCATGCATCGCTTTCCTTCTTTCTTTCCCTCTGTTCTTGCTTTAACTTACTTCTCACTCTTTATTTCATTAATTACATCATTATATCTAATAAAATTTCCTGCTTCTTTTTCAATTTAGACAAATCACCAAATCAATATTAAATTTTTCTTTTTTGAAATACTCCTCTACACCTTTCCATTCAATCATATATTTTTGTTTGGGGATGTTTCTAATTACCGCGGTCATTTTGGCCAAATTCATAAACTCTACTAATTTTTCCTGCCATTCATAGATTGATGGTACTTTCCCTCCTTTCCAATTTCTGGCTATAAGTAATCTAGCTGCTACAATTGCATACAACAATACATTCTTTTTCTCTTCTGGGATGTTATTCGGGACCATATTCAATAGGAATAATTCAGGTTTTTTTTCAAACGTTAATTTCAGCATCTTTTTCAGTTTTTCATAAACATTGTTCCAAAACTTCCGAATTTCGTCGCATTCCCACCAGCAGTGGTAATAGGTGCCAATTTCCTTATTACATTTCCAGCATATGTTGGAATTCTTTTTGCAAATTTTCGCAATTTTGGCTGGTGTTAGAGGGCGACATTCTTCAGCGTCTGTGGAGAGGAGACGTTTGAAATCGCCCGGGCTCTCCTTGCACCTAGAGATGTCGCTACCATCTCTTACAAAACAATAATGGAACGGCTGAAGGAGCACTTCTCACCACAGCCCTCGGTGGTAGCTTGCCGAAATGCCTTCTACGCAAAGCGGCAAGCCCCGGGGGAAACCATAACTGGGTTTGTGACCTCCCTCCGCCAAGCCGCCCTGCTTTGCAACTTCTCAGAGTTGGAGAACATGCTTCGTGACCGCCTCGTCGGTGGCCTGAGGGACGAGATTTTGCAACGACGCCTCTACGCCAAAAAAGACCTCACGTTCCAGATTGCTCTGGAGGAAGCCCTGGCAACCGAAGCCGCCGAGAGGTCAACGCAAGAGGCACGACCGGCCCCGCCATCCCAACCGAGGGTCTACCACGAAGACCTCACCGACGAATCCGAATCTGACAGGGAGGAAGTACACCGAGTACAGCGGCGCACTCAAGCAGCACACACACCACAGCAGCCTCGACGAGAAGGAGGGAACTGTGCAAGCTGCGGGGAGAACCACGAGAGGAGGACCTGTCGTTTCCGCAACGCAGAGTGCAGGCAGTGCCGAAAATTGGGACACATCGCCCGGGTGTGTCGGGCTCGACTCACCCGTCGACAAGCATCAGATGACCGACCCAGGAGCCCCAGGTCACACGGCACCATGCACCAAGGCAACTCGACGGAGATCACGGACTACCAGGTATTCCAGTTGCCCCATCCCAGCACAGAGAAAATTTATATAGAGGTACAGATAGAGGGAGCCCCATGCCGCATGGAGCTGGACACGGGTTCAACTCTATCCATAATCTCGGCCCGAACATTAAGGGAACTGTGCCCTAATGGGGGTCCCAAACTAAGGCCGGCCCCATTCACCCTCCGGGACTTCCAGAAACGTAAGGTCCCTACAATGGGGGTGGGGACCTTCAGGGTGCAATATCGAGGGCGAAAGCAACAATTGGACTTGCTGGTAGTTAAGGGCCCCTACGTTAGCTTACTGGGACTGGCATGGTTTGGACCTCTGGGGCTAGCCGTTACCGGGGTGAACCGCACTAGCTTACAAGTGGACGTGGACGCCATATGCAAAGAGTTTCCAGGGGTTTTCGATGGGGCATTGGGACGATATACAGGACCCCCCATTGCCCTACAGCTAGACCCCGCGGTACGACCCATCAGGCACAAGGCCCGCCGGGTCCCGTTCGCCCTGAAACCCCGCATAGACGAGGAATTGGACCGACTCGTGGAGCAAGGAGTGCTGGAGCCGGTGCCCAACGCCCCCTGGGAAACTCCAATTGTCACACCCGTCAAGCCTAACGGTTCGGTCCGCATCTGTGCAGACTACAAATGCACCATAAACAAGGCTCTCACGGCCCATGCATACCCAGTGCCAGTGGTCAGCCATGTCCTCGCCACCCTGGCTGGGTCAAAAATCTTTGGCAAACTGGACTTGGCCCAAGCGTATCAACAGTTGCCTGTGGACGAAGCCACAGCAGAGGCTCAGACGATTGTGACGCACAGAGGGGCATTCAGAGTAAAGCGGCTGCAATTTGGCGTTAGCGTGGCACCAGGCATATTCCAGAATCTAATGGACTCTCTCCTTAAAGGGATTCCTGGCGTCACCCCCTTCTTCGATGATGTACTGATCGCCGGGCCCACACCAGAGGAATTTGAGGACCGCCTCCGCTCCGTCCTGCACCGTTTCCAGACGGCGGGCCTCAAGGTGAAGCGGGAAAAGTGTTTACTGGGAGTGCCGCAGGTGGACTTTCTGGGATTTAAGGTGGACGCAGAAGGGGTCCATCCAACCGGTGACAAGGTACGGGCCATTTGTGAGGCCCCAGCGCCCAAGAGCAAGCCCGAACTTCAGTCATTCTTGGGACTATTGAACTTTTACCATGCCTTTCTTCCGCATAAGGCAGCGGTAGCGGAGCCCCTACACAGACTCCTAGATAAAAGGGCCCCTTGGGTGTGGGGCCAGCGACAAAGGGCCGCATTCCAGGCAGTCAAGGACTTGCTCGTCTCGAACTCGGTCTTGGCACACTTCGACGAGAGGCTGCCAGTGGTGCTGGCATGCGACGCCTCTCCCTATGGCATCGGCGCTGTCCTGGGACACCAACTCCCGGATGGAAGAGAGGTGCCGGTGGCATACTTCTCCCAGACGCTTGCTGCAGCCGAACGAAACTACTCACAGATTGACAAGGAGGGTCTGGCAATCGTGAAGGGCGTAAAAAAATTCCATGATTTCTTGTACGGGCGGCCCTTTACCATAGTGACTGACCACAAGCCGTTGCTTGGCCTGTTTGCCCCCGAGAAGCAGACCCCCCAAGTGTTGTCTCCACGTGTCCTCAGGTGGTCAATTTTCCTTGCCGGCTACCAGTATGCACTAATCCACCGCCCTGGGAAGGCGATGGGCCACGCAGACGCCCTCAGCAGGCTACCACTACCAGAAACAGGCCCCGACCCAGCGCCTGCGCAAGAGGTTATGACCCTGGAGCTGCTTCCCGACCGACCCATTCAGGCACAAGAAGTTGCGCACCATTCCACAAAAGATAGGGTCATCTCCCGGGTCCTGGACTGGGTGTGGCGAGGATGGCCCAGCAGCAGACCCGGGCCAGAATTCGCTGGCTACACAAACCGCAAACATGAACTGTCGGCCCACAAGGGGTGCCTGTTATGGGGAAGCAGGGTTGTTGTTCCCCAGCCCCTCCGCAAAAGGGTCCTCACAGCCCTACACGAGACACACCCAGGGGTAGTGAGGATGAAGGCCCTTGCCAGGAGTTATGTGTGGTGGCCGGGGATTGACAGAGAGATAGAGGCCTGGGTCCAACACTGCCAGACCTGCCAAGAATCCCGCCCGGATCCCCCAAGGGCCCCAGTCCAGCCCTGGGAGTCCGCCCGACATCCATGGTCACGCTTGCACGTGGACTTCGCTGGCCCCTTCCAGGGAAAAACATTCTTCATAGTGGTGGATTCCTACACCAAATGGCTGGAGGTCGCACTGGTACCGTCCACTTCTACGGCGGCAGCCATCCGGGTACTACGTAAGCTTTTTGCAACCCACGGGCTCCCTGACACCCTCGTCTCGGACAATGGAACCGCATTCACGTCAGAGGAGTTCCAGACCTTCACAGCGCAGAACGCCATCCGCCACATCCGCTCAGCACCATTCCACCCTGCCACCAATGGCCAAGCGGAGTGCATGGTGCGGACCACCAAGGACAGCCTCCGCCGCATGACACAAGGGGACTGGGAATACCGCCTTGCCGCATTTCTTCTAGCACAGCACAGCACCCCAAGCACAACGACGGGCCGGAGCCCAGCTGAACTACTAATGGGCCGGCGCCTTGCAACTAGACTGGACCGACTTCACCCCGACAGAGCTCAGGATGAGGTAGTGGTGGGGAAAGGCAGGAACCCCCGGACATTTGTGGCCCAGGACGCAGTGTACGCAAAGAATTTTGGGGCAGGCCCAGCATGGGTACCCGCCACAGTCACCAAGGTGACCGGTCCCGTGTCGTACGAGGTACTAACGGAAGGGGGGCAATGTTGGCGCCGCCACTGCGACCAGCTACGGCGACGATTCCCAGGAGGAACCCGGGAGGAGAGCGGGACAGAGGGGTCCCAAGGGGACAGCAGGGCAGTGAGGCCTGTAGAGCGAGAGGGGTGGGCAGGGGAAGCAGAAGCAGTAGGCACAGAGGGGCGCCCCGAGGCTGGAAGGACACCGGAACCAGAGCCACAACCTAGTGGTTCAGTGGCGCCAGACCAGACAGCCCCGGCACAGCCAGCAGCCTCGGAACACGAGCCAGAACCAGAACCCCTGACCAAGGAACACCCCAGGCCACAACGCACACGGAGGCGGCCAGCAGACCTTGGGGACTACGAATGCAACTTCCCGGGCAGGACTGGAACTTAGAGGGGAGGGGTGTTATGTACTGAGCTGAATCCTAGAACAATAGGATTCAGAAACAGCGGGAGCTACCCAATCCAACTCCAGGTGGAAGTGAATCCGCAACCTGATTGGCCTGCTGGAGCAGCCAATCAGGCTGCAGGCAGAAGTCAATCCACAATATAATTGGCCCACAGGTGTAGCCCTGAAGTAGCCAATCACGCAAGGCCCATTGTGTAAATAATGTATATAAGCAGATGGTTTTGGGAAAAGAGCCATTCTTCTTCTCCTCTTCTCCTTGATGACTATGAGCTGAATAAAGAGCATGAAATTCACTCTCGACTCCGAGTACATTTCACCCGGCCTTCTTCAGACAGGTAGCGATAGCCACCAACTTAAATGGCTTTAAAGGAGAATTAGACAAATTCATGGAGGATAAGGCTATCATTGGCTCCTAACCACAATGGTCTACTCCATTCAGGGCTGTCTTAAGCATATCGGGTGCCATGGTGCAAATATCTCTCAGCCGCCCCCGCCCCCCGGTTTCCCAGAGTTGTCAATCTTTCTTAAGGGGGGGGGGGGCTTCGGTCCGGCTCATTTACATTGCGTGGTCTGATGTGCGCTCGGCGCTGCATGTAAGTAAGAGGTGCCTGGATCGCAGCCCAGGTGGCCTCGTGCGAAGCCTCCCTCTAAGCACCTGGTGCCCCTTACCTGCCCCCGTCTGGGTAGGTCTGCGCCACAGGAGGGTCAGCAAGCAGATCAGGTGGCTTGCCGGCTGTGCCATCCTTGCTCGGCCCCGGGATTGCACAGGGCACTTCCCTGCTCCTCTCGCAGACTCCGCAGGGAGGCGCACAGGCAGCGACATGGCCAGAGAGAGGTGCCCCGCCCCTGCCCCGATCACGCCCGTCAGGCACCCAGGCAGCCCCTGCGGGAGGGGACGTGAAGGGGCTTCCCTGAGCCAGACACAACGTGCTCTGATAGGTGGCTGAGAGGAGAGGAGCGGGCTGCCCCAGAGCGGCGAATGGAGCATGCCCTGACTCTCCTTCTTGGACACCCAGCCTGTGGCGCCCTCCAAAATCTGGACGCCCTGCGCTACTAACATCTATGGGTAAGACACCTCTGACTCCATTGTCAGATGCCCCTGATTGGCAGTTGCAGAGAATCAAAGGTGGCGAGAGTGGTATTGTGATCAGTTTCTGCTTGCAGGCTTCCCCTAGTCATTTGGTTGGCTTGCTGAGAGAGGATGCTGCTGGACTAGTCGATTTGCTTGATATTTCTATTTCCTGTTTCCTCACTAGTTTCATCCCTTAAGCATGCCAACACATGGGAACACATAATGCTGCCATACACTGAGTCAGACCACTGATTCACCTCGCTCAGTATCTTCTCTGGCAGAGACTTTCTAGAGTTTGAGGGAGGGATCTTTCCCTGCCCTTCCCACAGGGGTTTGAACCTGTGACCTCCTGGCAGGCAAGGCAGAAGCTCTACCACTGAGCTACTGAGCCAGCAGCATTTCCAAGAGAAGCAAAGGCGTTTGTTTTTCATTCCCCAGCATGCCTCACTAGTCCATTTGCTTCGGAAATGTTACACGATATCCTTTCCCCTGTCCTCAGCATCTGCTTAGCATTTGCTCATTTCACTGGAGAGCGAAACTCACAGGGGGAATGAACTCTGCGCAGCTGCCGTGCTAATGAAATCAATCGAGTGACCTCCCCGATTGGTGTAATTGGAACATTAAACCCACTGCTTGCTTGCAGAGTGTGTGCGAAGCATAGGAACCACACAGCTGCCTCTCGAATATACCTATTGTTACCTGTTAATGCTGTAATTGGCCTGGAGGGAACGGCAGGAGTTCAAAATGTTTGATCTGACTTTGGCTCGTCTCCATTTCGGCCGTGCCATGAATTGCATGGGGCATTGAATTCTCTCCTTAAGCATTTGAACACTGGTGCCGCTCCCAAGGCCTTTCCTAACTAAACACCAGGGAGGGCTCTAATTACAGGTGCTGTTTAATTAGACAGGGGGAAATGCATGACCCAAAAGCCATTAGCAACAAATGAGACAATTAAAGATTCAGCAAAGTTCGCAGCTGGGAAATCCCTCTGTGTGCCTCTAATGAGCTCTGCGGAGGATCAGAAGTTATCAGAAGTTAAAAACACTTTGCCTTAGCAACTGCAGAAATACAAGTTGAAATTGGATGGTTGTCAAATAAATCTTATTTATCAACGTTCCTAATGTCAGGCACTTGAATACCTAGTAAACATTAGCTTTGCACCATAACTGAATCACAGAAAAGAAATATTGTAGTCTCTCTCTCTCTCTCTCTCTCTCTCTCTCTCTCTCTCTCTCTCTCTCTCTCTCTCTCTCTCTCTCTCTCTCTCTCTCTCTCTGTTGCTCCGATAAAAATTATGCTGTCCAATATAGTACGTACAGTACTGAACTTTTGGAATGGAAAGCTTCACTGAGCTGAAGAAATGCTGATACCATCCTCCAGGTTAAAGCCGTGTGGTGTTAATATGTCTAGTATGTTAATCCAAATCTTTGTTGGAATCTCTATAGCAATTATTGATAAGTCCGACAGGCTATAGTTCTCAGAATTAAAGTGTCTAGCAACAAGTTGCTCCATTATTATTATTTTGGTCAAAATTGCTGATCTGCTGTTTCTAAAACTTGTGTGTAGGTCGCTTGCAGCTTTGCCTACATGCTGCATATGTCATTTTTGTACCAGGGTCGTGCATGAATGTCTGACGTTGGCCTGCCCGCCAGTGGCATGCCCACCTAGCAGTTCAAAAGCATGTCAAAGTGCAAGTAGATAAATAGGTACCACTCCGGCAGGAAGGTAGGTGTTTCCGTGTGCTGCTCTGGTTCGCCAGAAGCGGCTTAGTCATGATGGCCACATGACCCGGAAAAACTGTCTGCAGACAAACGCCGGCTCCCTCGGCCTAGAGAGCGAGATGAGTGCTGCAACCCCAGAGTCGTCCGCGACTGGACCTAATGGTCAGGGGTCTCTTTACCTTTACCTTTACCATACCCTCCAACATTTCTTCAAATGTACATACACACACACACACACAGCTTAAATGGAGGGGTTAATAAAAGAATAAATTTGCATTCATTTTGTATTTAAGAAGTTTTAGATTATTTCCCAATTTAATTGAGTAGTTAGTAAAGTGTTTATTCTTTGTGTTCTTTTTTATTGTAAGGCACCTTGGAAAGTTCTATCAACCTGAAAAGCTGCATGGAAGACATTTTAATAAATAAACTAGGAAAGTAAATAAGTAAATAAATAACAATGCAGCCCTGTACATAACTACTCAGACGTAAAGCTTATTGAGTTCAAGGAGACCTATTTCCAGTTAGTATAGGGTTGCAGCCTCAGTCCTTGACATCAAATAAGCAGCGCACCAAATCTACTACAAAGAAGGTAAAATCTATTATATAACTATGTTAATAATAGTGAAAGCATTTTTAATTAAAATTAAAATACTACAAGCTCAATACGCCATGATAGTGAATGAAGAAATAAGTTGAAAAATAAAAAGAGTGAAGCAGAAATATTTTGAGCATGCCAATAGCTCAGGAAAATTGTTAGCATGGCAATTGAAAAAAGTGAACAAAGAAATTTTATTAATAAAATAAATGTAAATGGGAAAAATACAGATAAGATGAAGGAAATAAGAGATGCATTTGTGAAATATTTCTCAGATTTGTATAAAAAAAGGAAATGATTTTTTTTCCAATATAGAGGAATATATAAAAAATGCTAAACTGCCATAAATAAAAGAGGAACAATTAGTGATTCTGAATACCCAAATAACAGCTCAAGAGGTTTTAGAGGCAATAAATTGGACAAAAAGTGGTAAGTCTCCAGGGCCTGAGTTTTGTGGAGTTGGCAAAGACTACTTGAGGACAACTGTGACTTCAAAGAAGAATGGGATCTTTTTAAAAACTATTTAAAAAGACAACAAAAGGATCTGGACTCCTTGGCAGGTTTTGAATAAACACCCACAATTTATTAGTAGAACACATGATGGGTAAGGTAATGATATGTATAATTTTATAACATGCAGAAAAAAATATGTACAAACAAATCAAAGAGGGGAGCTGAGGGAAGTCCTTAGAGGGTGGGAGAGGGTGGGAGAGGGAGGAGTGGAAGGGGGGGAAAGGGGGGAAATGTAATTGGCTATGTTATGGTAATTTGTATTATTTAAAAATTCTTTTTCTTCAATATTTTTTAAAAATAAATAATAATAATAATAATAATAATAATAATAATAATAATAATAGTGAAACCACACATTTGGGGAACATGTGCTTTCAATACATCCAACAATGGATAATTTTGTTATAGGAAAGTGCTTGCAAAAATTGTGTATCTTGGGCAAAATCGCATACAGAAATGCACGAAAATGCTGACAAGTTTTTGTGAAGACTTTAAAAAAGAAAAGAAATCAGAATAATTCACACAGGCTGATGTGGAAAGACTGGAAAAATGAGAAACGGAGAGAAAGTGAAACTAGGGTAATAGATTCCTCCCATCCCTGGTCTGAGGTCAAATGCTATAGCAGCTCTTCGCTGGTTTTTATTTTGGCTCTCTGCTGCCACCTGCTGATCTCATTGACTTCTAGCCCTGCAGATTGCATTGATTCCAACTGTGGAAAAGTCAACCCACAAGCAGCAGTGTGGGTGGGTGGCCGCCTTTCGGGAATTCCATTCCTCCCGTGCTGCAGATGTGTGTGGGGGATTGTTACATGTCACATGTCTGTTTACATTCCAGCACTGATTGTTGGAGTCTTGTGAGAGGAAATTGAGATACGCTGTTTCCGCTCTGTATAGCTTTTGCTTTTGCAGCTCTCTCTCAGAAGAAGAAAGGCAGAGAGAGAAGCCATGTTTTTCTTTGTTCTGTTACGTTTGATTTCATTTGCAGTACATTAGGCTTAGATGTTACTCCTCAAAGGAACTCTGCTTGTCGTGTGCTCATGTCCTAGGATATGGGCCACATCAGCATGACGGGAGACAGGAGTGATGAATCCCGGATGGCGCTGCATTGGGGGGAGGCACCCAGGGCTGGCGCGTCCACTAAGGCGAACTAGGCAGTTGCCTAGGGTGCCAAAATGGAGGGGGCGCTGGTGTGTCTCCCCACTCGCAAACGCTCTCTCTGCCGCCGCCGCCGCCGCCGCTTTCGCTCCTGCTGCAGAGGCACTTCCCTGCAATGCCCTGCAGGGGGCGCAGGGGCGCGTCACACGACGGAGCCAGAAATGGGGGGGGGGGTCACTCAAACCAATCAATCGAAGCAGGCGGGGAGGGGGGGGGAACCTGAGCGCGCACGCGCCCAGTTGTTAGGCAGATGGGTTTAAAAAAAAGGAAAGGAAAAAAGAGTGTGCAGCTTTCAGGGCGGGGCGGCAGAGGACACGCTCCACACTCCAGGCTCCTCCCCTCATGCGCCTCCTTGGCCAATCACCGAGCGGGAAGGCGGGGGGGGCACCAGAAGGTGATCTCGCCTAGGGCGCAAAAAACTCTAGCACCAGCCCTGGAGGCACCAGGCCTCGGCGTTATCACCCAGCAGTCAGTGGCAGTGTGTGTGTGTGGGGGGGAGGACAGGCACCCACAGGATAAAAATTATGGATGCCCGGGTGAAAACTGCTTTATGATTAATTGAAATAGGGAATCAATGAGGGGGGAACCGGGGAAGTCTATAATGTTATGAATATTTTATAAGATTATTAGATTTTTTTCTTTTTCTTTTTCATGTTTTCTCTTTTTTTTCTTTTTTGTATTTTTGTTGCTTTAATGTATTGTTTTTTCATGTGTGTAAAATGAATAAAGAGGGACATTAGCATTTTCTTCTAGAAAAAAAGGTGCTGTTACTCACTATAAAGTTGTTATACTAAATGTCACACTTTCAACCAGTGCTTTTCATCCAGAAAAAAAGGGAGCCAGTACTGCATAACCTTGAGTAAAGGTAAAAGACCCCTGGACGGTTAAGTCCAGTCCAAGGTGACTATGGGATTGCAGTGTTCATCTCGCTTTCAGGCCGAGGGATCCGGCGTTTGTCCACAGACAGCTTTCTGGGTCATGTGGCCAACATGACTAAACCGCTTCTGGTGCAACGGAACACCATGGCGGAAGCCAGAGCGCACGGAAACGCCATTTACCTTCCCGTCACAGTGGTACCTATTTATCTACTTGCACTGGCGTGCTTTTGAACTGCTAGGTTGGCAGGAGCTGGGACCGAGCACCCCGTTGCGGGGATTTGAACCACCAACCTTCTGATCGGCAAGCCCAAGAGGCTCAGTGGTTTAGACCACAGCGCCACCTACGTCCCCTTCCCTTGAGTACCCCCTGAAAAAAAAGCACTGGGCACTGGAAACTATATAGTTCTGTGAAGTTGTGAAGAATGTTCTGATAGAGATCTGTCTCTGGCCCCTCACTGAGGGTTTGAGACCCATCAGTTCCCCTCGCCTGGTTTAGCCGGCCGGTCGAAGTCAATCCTGGGGTGTGGCCACTGTCACATGTTGACAGCTGCTATGAGCCACGGGTGAAAGCTGAGTGCAGAGTGGGGAACAAAGATGGACAAATTGCCTCAGAAGGAGCATAGCGTGTTCCCTACCAGAGATACTACCCTTCCCCCAACACTCTGGGAATGTAAACTAATAATACTTGGAATACATGTGATTCACAGTAAAGGAACCACTTATGTATTTTAATCTAGAATAGTGGTTCCCAATTAGCTAATTACTGGAGACCCTGTTTTTCAAAAGCCAAGCCAAGCACCCCCTGTTGTTGTTTGTTGTTGTTTAGTCGTTCAGTCGTGTCCGACTCTTCATGACCCCATAGACCAGCGCACGGACCCCCTACTTTTAATTTAATTTTTGTTATAACTCTGTGGTGGTTACCTGTGCCAAGCCATTTTTTGAAGAAAAGGTGGAGTGTCCCAAAATAAGCAAAGGATTCTAGGTATACTGAAGGGGAAAAAACAGACCCTAAAATTTGTGAAATTACCGTAAATTGCCTTTCCCCAGACAGCAGGAAAAACTCCATTGTTCCACGACAATTACCGGTAATAGAAAAAAATTAAAAATCAATTGTGTCCCTAACTTGCAGTTGCTCTATATTAGGCATCCCCAAACTGCGGCCCTCCAGATGTTTTGGCCTACAACTCCCATGATCCCTAGCTACTAGGACCAGTGGTCAGGGAAGATTGGAATTGTACTGTAGTCCAAAACATCTGGAAGGCTGAAGTTTGGCGATGCCTGCTCTATATGCAGAAGGCTTTTTGTATGAGAGAGTATTCAAACATGCTATTCCTTACTTCTAATCTGAGATGGTACCACTTAGCAAATCTTTGCAGCACATGGTTCTGCTAACTGACAAATCTTGCACCTTCAAGACATACCGGTAGGTAAAGGCTTGGTCAGGGCTTGATAAAGTCTTGGTGAAGACTGAGTAGAAAACAGCTGAAATTTTGTAATGATAGTAGTAGTAGTAGCAGCAGCAGTATTACTAGTAGCAATTCATTATTATTTAATTCATGTGCCCCAGTTTCAACCCTCTCTTAAAGAGATTAATTAGTTAAATAAAGTACTTATTTAGAGTGAGCTTTTTATTCTTGCTGATTACCCAACAGGAACAACGAACGTTTGCCATAAAAAGCCTCCCTTAAGTTAAAAAAAACAAAAAACAAAAAACAGACTTTGCTCTGTACATTTGGTGGAAGAGTAACAGAGTGTGCTATTTTCTTGGGTCCCATGAGAGAGGAACATGAAACCACCCACAAGTTTGTGGTCTGTGCCACAGCCCTTGCTGGAAATAAAACTCACCGAGGCACATTCATCACATCTGTCACTCAAAAAGAAGATGGAGACCCTGGTGAGACGCATCATTCCTTTGCTCCTGGCTCTCTCCACAGGTATTTTCTCTCTCTACTAAAGGGTTAACACAGTTGGATCCCAGCTCATTCATGATTCAGGGCTCTAGGCATGCTGGCTGTAATGGGAAGGCTGACCCAATCTTACCCATATTTATTCAGATTCTTCAATGGATGTAACAGAAAGAAAGAAGAAAGCAAGAAATAAATTGAGTAAAACTGAGAATTCATTTTCCTGGAACACTCATTTTCTTCTGCTAAATGTGGAATGCTGAGTTTAAGATTGGAAATACGAGAAACAGAGAGAGTTCCCACCGAATAGAGGGGAAATCCCACCGACTTAAAAATGATTTATTTTTGAGCAGATATGGTTAAAATTCTTCCTTTTAGGAAGGCAACAGATGCAATCTGAGGAAAATGTAACATAGGCTTAGCTGCTGCAATTTTCTCATACCTCATTTATTTCAGTATGTAGTCCCATTGGGCACAGTGAGACTTAAAGGTAAAGGTGAAGGGACCCCTGACCATGAGGTCCAGTCGCGAACGACTCTGGGGTTGTGGCGCTCATCTTGCTTTACTGGCCAAGAGAGCTGGCGTTTGTCCCCAGACAGCTTCTGGGTCATGTGGCCAGCATGACTAAGCTGCTTCTGGCATAACCAGAGCAGCGCACAGAAACACCGTTTACCTTACCGCTGGAGCGGTACCTATTTATCTACTTGCACTTTGACGTGCTTTCGAATTGCTAGGTGGGCAGGAGCAGGGACCGAGCAACGGGAGCTCACCCCGTTGCAGGGATTCAAACCTCCGACCTTCTGATCGGCAAGCCCTAGGCTCAGTGGTTTAGACCACAGTGCCATCAGCGTCCCACAGTGAGACTTACTTTGGAGTAAATGTTGATTCAATTGGGCTAGTTTTCCCAGTAAAGGAAGGGTAGGGGACCTTTGGCCCTCCGGGTGTTGCAGCTTCAAGTCTCAGCTGCCAGCATGGCATGATCCGAGGTGATGGTAGTTTTGGCCCAGCTGAACATCTGGAAGGCCAGAGGTTTCCCAGCCCTGCATTAAAGCTAAAGAAAACTGAGCCCTTTCCTCCTCCTCCTCCTCCTCCTCCTCCTCCTCCTCCTCCTCCTCCTCCTCCTCCTCCTCAAAGGATGTGTAAATAATTATTTCTCTGATATTCACAATATTTATATTGTGGTTGGATGAGCACTGGAAGGCTTTTTTGTATTTTTAATTTTCATGCTGTTTGTGTTTTTATGAGTTTGTAAGGATTTTTCTTCTTTCTGGAAGCAATGAATAAATGCAATTATTGTTGTTGTTGTTGTTATTTGTTTGTTTTGAACTGTCATCAATTTTGGATTTTAATTGTTGTAACTCATCCTGAGAACTTAAGTTGAATGATAATGATAGATGGGCCACTGATCTCATCCAGCAAGCTCTTTTTATGTTGTCAATCATAATTCCTGTTCTAGGCACTTCAGGCCAGTTTTCTGTGACCCAGAAGGACCAGTTTGCTTCTGTCAAGGAGGGAGAACCTGTCCAACTCAACTGCTCTTATGAAGGAACTGAATATAGCTTGCAGTGGTACAAGCAGCAGTTGGGCAGGAGGCCCAAGTTTATACACTTGATGGTTCAGACTGGAACTGAGTTTCATGACCACTTCAAAATCAGCCTGGACAAAAAGAAGAAAACCACCTCCTTGTACCTGATGAACACCGGGCTGCAGGATTCTGCTGTCTATTTCTGTGCTCTTGAGCCACAGTGCCACAAAGGCACACCTGGCCTGACACAAAACCTGGAGAGGCCCTTCATGCGGGCTTTGGGGAGCAGAGGTTTTCTCAGGATCACAATCATCTTCAGCCTTCTGTATTTCAAGTAGTCCAATCACTGAAAACATCAAGGATGAATTCAGCTTCAAAGTTATCCATCAGGGCAAATATGTCACTGCCCCACCAGCCTTGATCTTCTGTCAGCTAGAGAAGGCACTTCTTGATCCAAGAAGGCATTTATTAGGTAGATCAGAACTATAAATGGATGTAATAAATGTAGTATTTATTTATAAGAGTATTTAGAAACCACCAACTCATCAAAAAGGTAGTTTGGTGGCATACAATAAATCCATTAAGGCATCATAGGCTTATAATATACAGAATAAGCAACCAACTAACTCTGAACCAAATTCATTATCTAAAAATCCTTGGGGAAACAAAATCATTCTCAGCGGGCAAAGTACTATCAAAATTGTAGCTGCCTGTCTGATTTCAATAGCAATTCCAGACTGCTGGTGCCCCATGCTAAAATCCTTAGAGACCGAACAAGCATGAATATGGCTTGGTTGGTAGGGCATGAGACTCTTAATCCAAGGGTCATGGGTTCAAGCCCCACGTTGGGCAAAAGATTCCTGCATTGCAGGGGGTTGGACTAGATGACCCTTGTGGTCCTTTCCAGCTCTGCAACCCTATGATTCTATCTATGAGATACATGAAGGACAGACAGAAGGGCTTCTCCAGGTTGTCTCTTTCTGGAAACTGAAGCTGTATTTCCCACCCCTGCAATCCTCTTGTGTTCAGTTGTAGGAAGAAGGCTTGCTTCTGATTGAATGAGAACAATAGCAGGAAAAGAACGTAAATGGTGACCCCCATCTCATTTTTAAAATTAGCTGCACACAGGGCTTGGCTGTTAATTGCTGCATGTGGCTTCTGCAGAGCTAAACGAAAAGCAGTGGTGGAGATATGATGATGGACCTTCCTGCTGCTGCCAATAGCTTTTTGGGGTAGAAGTTGAATCTTTTCTCTCTGTTTATTTTTTTCTGTTTATTTCGCCTATGCAAGATGCTTCCTGTTTTAAAGGAGGGATGGAGAAACTGTAACCATCTCAATGTTATTGGACCACAACCCCCATATGTTTTTATCATTGAGGTCCAGCGCCGAGGGCCTTCTGGTGGTTCCCTCACTGTGAGAAGTGAGGTTACGGGGAACCAGGCAGAGGGCCTTCATAGTAGTGGCACCTGCCCTGTGGAACACCCTCCCATCAGATGTCAAAAAGAAAAACAACTACTAGACTTTTAGAAGACATCTGAAGGCAGCCCTCTTTAGAGAAGCTTTTAATGTTTGACGGACTATTGTATTTTAATATTTTGTTGGAAGCATCCCAGAGTGGCTGGAGAAACCCAGCCAGATGTGGGCAGGGTATAAATTCTTCTTCTTCTTCTTCTTCTTCTTCTTCTTCTTCTTCTTCTTCTTCTTCTTCTTCTTCTTCTTCTTCTTCTTCCTCCTCCTCCTCCTCCTCCTCCTCCTCCTCCTCCTCCTCCTCCTCCTCCTCTTCTTCTTCTTCTTCTTCTTCTTCTTCTTCTTCTTCTTCTTCTTCTTCTTCTTCTTCTTCTTCTTCTTGTTCTAGAATGTGTTTTTAATATTGTACACTGCCCTCAGATCTTCTGATAAAGGGCGGTATATAAATTGAAATAACAACTACCAGCACCACCCTTGGGCATAAGATACCTAGGAAGCTGCCTTATATCAACTAAGAACATTGGTATATCTAACTCTGTAATGTCTAAATGGGTTGGCAGCAGTTCTCCATGGGATCAGGCAGGGATCTCTTCTAAACCTACCTGGAGTTGATAGGTATTGAACCTGGGGCTTTCTGCATGCAAACTGAGCTATGGTCCTCCCTCAAGGGCCATGCTGGAAGCGAGTTGAGTCCAACAACATCTGGAGGGTCATCCCTGACCCTGGCCTGCCAAGTTCTGTGAGTGGCATCACCAAAAAGTTTGTGGCAAGGAAGGCCCCACTGATTTTCGAAAAGTTATTGGTTGGAGAGAGAAAAAATACAGTGGTACCTCGGTTTACAAACATAATTGGTTCCGGAAGTCTGTACTTAACCTGAAGCGTTCTTAACCTGAAGCGAACTTTCCCATCGAAAGTAATGGAAAGTGGATTAATCTGTTCCAGACGGGTCCACAGAGTACTTAAACTGAAAATACTCAAACCGAGGCATACTTAAACCGAGGTATGACTGTACACTATTATTATTTTTTCCTACACAGGGATCAGATGCCAGGAAAAGGTGCACCAGAACGACGTGGAGGTCAGCAAAGAAGGAGAAAATTCCACCATCACCTGCCAGTATGAAAGTAGCAATTTCTTCAGCTTGCAGTGGTTCAGGCAATACCCAGGAGAGGGACCTACTTTTCTGCTCCGGTTACTGACAACTAAAGAAAGCAAAGAGCCCAACTTCAGTGCTGAACTGAATAAACAGGACAAGTCGAGTCGCCTGAACATCAGAGGGGTCCAGCTCACAGATGCTGCCAGCTACTTCTGTGCTGTGGAGGCACAGCAGTGCAGGTGCAATTGTAGCCTGTGCAAAAACACTGAAAGAGGAGGAGGAGGAGGTGTAGGGGGAGAGCTCTGTAATACAGTGATCGGAAGCCATGTGTTTTGCATGCAGAAGGTCCCTGATCCAATCCCTGGCATCTCCATGTAGGACTAGAATACCTTGTTCGGGTTTTGCTAAATTAGTAGCATGAGAAACCATCAGATTGCTTCTTCACACAATCAACTCTAGGACAAGCAATTAACACTGGGCAGAAAGCCAAGGTCTACTTCTGCCATAGTAACTGCGCTCTCATTGGTTGAGATCAGCACTGAGACCTGTTATCAGAGAAAGCTAGCACAGTGTGTCGTGAGTGTGGTCAGTGTAGGAGGAGAGGTGCTGTATCGGTTGTGTGTGAGAGAGAGAGACAGAGAGGAAAGGATTTATCTTACTTTGTTTTTGAGTTCTAAAGTTGTACATAGAAACTCTGGATTTCTTTTATTTTAATAAATCCTGTATATAGTTTACTCTATACATCTAGTCATTTACGTTACCGCCAGAAGCTTCCGGAAAAACCTGCGCAGACTCTGCTGTGTTCAGGCTGAAGTTACACCTGACACTTAAAAACACTAAGATACCTGGTATGGAGAGATGCTGCCGGCCAGTGAAGACAGTACTGAGCTAGATGGGCAAATACTCTGGCTTGGTATAAGGCAGGATAGGCACATGGGAAGCTTCCTTACACTGTCGGAGTCACAGCCATTGATCCATCTAACCCAATATTGTCTACACTGACTGGCAGCAGCCCTCCAAGATCTCTCCCGGTCTGACCTGTAGGGAACCTTTCAAAAACCTTCGGTGCAAATTGATCAGATAATAAATAAATAAGTATGAAACATCTCCTCAGTTTTAGAGAAAAGAACCATTTTCTCTAAACCTATGAAATGCCCTCCCATCAGAACCTGTGGAACGGCATCCCATCAGATGTCAGTGAGATTAAGAACTACACAAGGTAGTCCTGAATTGGGAAGTTTTTAATGTTTGACATTTTAATATGTTTTTATATTTTTATATGTGCTGGAAGCTTCCCAGAGTCACTGGGGAAACCCAGCCAGATGGCCAGGGTATAATAATAATAATAATAATAATAATAATAATAATAATAATAATAATAGGATTTGGAATTTCCTTAGGTTCTTGGGCAAGATGATGGCTCTACTTTAGGGTCCCACTTTCTGGTTGGGGTTTGCTCACTCCTGGGACTCTGGAATCCAATTCCCATGTCACATCATAGGATCTTGGGCAGGGGAAACAGTTTCAAGACGTTTCTGACCAAAAGAGCTACTCTGAGTCCAAAATCTAAGGAAGTAATTATCTCCTCCTGCAATCAGCCAAATCACAGTAATTTGTTCAGCTGGGCAAAGCTCAACACTTTCGTGAAGAGGTTAGAAAATTGTCAACAAGCCAGCCTAGAAATAAACAGGCTTCTCCACCACTGAGATCTAGGGCATGAAGAGAGCGATAGGGCTGTGTTTCATTACTGCCAACACCTCTTTTTATTTTAATGGCATTCTAGCAATCTAAGTTCACATTTTTATTTCCTTTTCTCTTTATTAAAGATTTCCGGGGCTTACAGAAGTACATACATCCTCTCTATTTGCGGATCGTAACGTTCTTTCTACAATTCATTTAGATTTGACGTGAGACTTTGATGTATACAGTCTAAAGTTGGGGGAGAAGGGAGTTGGGGAGAGACAGCCGGGCAGGGAGAGAATGAGGGTAGTAAACTTTCATTGTTGTACATGGTGTATGTGAGAGGTTTTTGTGTCAGCATCACGTGGGTAGATTCTCTTTCTATTCCTTTATTAGCTTCCATTGGCATTGAGAGAGGTTGGGGAGCCCAGGGCATATTTGATTGCCTATAGTTGACTGCATTGGGTTTTGTTTGCTTGTGAGAGGAGAGTTGTTGGGTCAAGTCAGCCGTATTGATTCATATGCTGTCAGTGGATTCTTGTTGTTGTCTTGTTGGGCTGTCTTGATCTCCTTCCACAGGGCCTGTAAGACAGAGCTACTCTGCCTGGCCTTCAATTTGAATTTTACTGATCCTCTATTCCCTTTCCCCTTTCCTCTTCTATGAAGAAACCCTTTCTGGGACCCCACATTTAAATTCTTCCCCGGTCTCCTTGCTGGCCCTAGTAGGACCAACTTGGCCAGTTAGCCCTGGTGATCATTTGATGTCCACTGACTGGGGTTTTTCGTTGGTTTGTTTTCTCCAAAATGACCCCTAAATTTTTGAATTTTATTGATATTGATGCTGCATTTTATGCTGTTTTAAAGTCGCATTTTAATCAATGTTTAATATTTGCAGTTAGCCGCCCTGAGCCCTGTTTTTAAACCGGGAAGGGCAGGGTATAAATAAAAAAATATTATTATTTATTACATAATAAAGGGGAGCCACACTGGAGTGAAGGTGTCCTCTTATATTCGTCCCTGTGTTAGTTTCAGTCTGTTGGTTAGATTTTCTAATAAGGCTGTTTCAGTAGTCCAAGTTCACCCCTGATAGGTCTCTCCAATGCCCAGTATCTAAGTTCACATTTAAAGCATTTGTAAGCCTGCTGATGCTAAAAGTCAGCCAGGGGATGTGTTTGGACACAGAGGTACCTGTATCTTCAGGGAGACGGCTTGCAGCCTCAATGGTGATGGTCTTGCTGCTGCTGCCCCACACGGTGTGCAAGATTGGCACAATGAAGTGCCCTGCAGGTGACCCAATCCATGTTCCCCATGAATGGTACCAAGCAGGCGACCTCCTCATTGGTGCAATAGCTTCTCAGGTCACTTACTCTTTCAATGAAGTTTACTTTGAAGAGCATCCATCTCAAAAGCTGTTTGACTTTCCACTGTAAGCATTATATTCTCTTCTCACCCCTGTTTGTCCCCCCCTCAGCTCCACCAAATCACAAAACAATTTCTTTTAAAAAAGCCATCTTTGCATGAGTGATCTTATGTTCAAAGAACCCAGGGCCAGTCCTCTTAACTGAACTGCTGTCTGAATATTCTGCATTTTACTGAGATTATAGGAAATATTAAATTTTGTCAATGAGTGCTATTTTCTTTTGTAAAGCGGGGGCAGATTTCTTGGCGAGACACAGCCACAAAAATAGTCTCTTGGCAGTAGGGTTTTGTTTATTTGTGCTGCTGATTACTGGGATGGGGAGCAATAAGGTTTTGGAGAGGCTGCGCTTTGTGGGAGGACGGGCATGACTGCAAGATTGGCACCTTGCTAAGTAACAGTAACACTATTCATAGAATGATAGAATTGTAGAGTTGGAATGCAGGAATCTCAGGGTTCCCCCCCCCCCTAATTATGTGATTCGTAAAAGTTTTATATATTTTTGCTTTTCCACGCCATAGGCAGGTATGCCACTCAAAATTGTATATCATGTCTTTCTAAATTTAACAATCTGATATTTTTCAACAAAATCCAATCTTTTATCCAACATAACATGATGCCTCAAAGTAAAGTTGAAGGTCTGGCAGGGCGAAGCCTCCATTTATTTTTATTATATTTATTTTTGCAACAATCATAATTTTATATTTTACTCTGGGCTTCTTTCCCTGCCATATGATCCTTAATAAAAAAATTTCTGCCACTCTTTGAAGCATAGAATATTATTTATGAATGGGACATTTTGAAATAGAAATAGCATTTTTGGAAGGACATTCATTTTGATGGCAGAAACTCTGCCTAGCAGCGATAACTTCATTCTCTTCCATATTTTCAAATTCATCTTTATTCCTTTCCAAGCTTTTACGTAGTTGTCTTGATAGATATTATAGTTATTTGTTTTGTTAACCAAATCCCTAGATATATTTTTTCTCTATTTCCCACCCACATTCTGATTCAATTTCTTTTTTGTTTGACTATCTCCTGCCTAGAGTAGCATTCTATCTCCTACCTAGAGTAGCATTCTATTGTCAGAAGCCTATCTATAGCAACGAAGACAGGAGTCCCTGGCACATGATGGTACATGAGCGAGTCCTATGGCACTTTAAAGACTAGCACTGTTTTATGGCATAACCTTTTGTGGACAACCAACACTTTCATCAAATTAATGAAGTGCTATTATGAGTTTCAGGGATATAGATATAGTGATAGATCTACAGGCACATGCATGCAGGGTGTGGGAGTGCCAACAGAGGGAAATGAAATACAGAAAACTGCAGACAATGAGGACGACATAATTAATGTAATGATACAGAATTGGTAATAATACTGGGATAAGTTTCTTCTCTTGTTGTTGTTGTTGTTGTTGTTGTTGTTGTTGTTGTTGTTGTTGTTGTTTAGTCGTTTAGTCGTGTCCGACTCTTCGTGACCCCATGGACCATAGCACGCCAGGCACTCCTGTCTTCCACTGCCTCCTGCAGTTTGGTCAAACTCATGTTCGTAGCTTCGAGAACACTGTCCAACCATCTCGTCCTCTGTCGTCCCCTTCCCCTTGTGCCCTCAATCTTTCCCAACATCAGGGTCTTTTCCAAGGATTCTTCTCTTCTCATGAGGTGGCCAAAGTATTGGAGCCTCAGCTTCACAATCTGTCCTTCCAGTAGACACTCAGGGCTGATTTCCTTAAGAATGGATAGGTTTGATCTTCTTGCAGTCCATGGGACTCTCAAGAGTCTCCTCCAGCACCATAATTCAAAAGCATCAATTCTTTGGCGATCAGCCTTCTTTATGGTCCAGTTCTCACTTCCATACATCGCTACTGGGAAAAACCATAGCTTTAACTATACGGACCTTTATCGGCAAGGTGATGTCTCTGCTTTTTAAGATGCTGTCTAGGTTTGTCATTGCTTTTCTCCCAAGAAGCAGGCGTCTTTTAATTTCATGACTGCTGTCACCATCTGCAGTGATCAAGGAGCCCAAGAAAGTAAAATCTCTCACTGCCTCCATTTCTTCCCCTTCTATTTGCCAGGAGGTGATGGGACCAGTGGCCATGATCTTGGTTTTTTTGATGTTGAGCTTCAGACCATATTTTGCGCTCTCCTCTTTCACCCTCATTAAAAGGTTCTTTAATTCCTCCTCACTTTCTGCCATCAAGGTTGTGTCATCTGCATATCTGAGGTTGTTGATATTTCTTCCGGCAATCTTAATTCCGGCTTGGGATTCATCAAGTCCAGTCCAGCCAGTTTGTTCTCTAAGAATGTTTAAAGGTGAAAGCTGGGGGAAGAATAGCCGCAGATCAAAGAAACAGCAGCTATGTCAAAGATATGATGCAAATTGCAGATGCCAGTACTTATATATATCATAAATTATATTTTGGCTGAAGGTGTCAAATGCATGGGAATGTGGCATGATGGTGTCATATACGGAAGTAGTCTTTTACCCATTATTATGTTTTTTAAAAAAAATATGTCTACAATATTCACAGTGTATTTTCCCTCCCTTTTAATATCTTCCCTATTGACAGTGTAGCAACAAAGTTCTATCAGAACATCCTGGCCTTGGTGTTTGCCATAAAAGAGATCAATGACAATCCGAAGATCTTGCCCAATGTCACCCTTGGTTTCCACATCTATGACAGCTATTCTGATGGGAGAATGACCTATCGAACCACTTTGGACCTTCTCTTCAAATGGCAAAGATTTGTCCCCAACTACAAATGTGACACTCAGAAAAACCTCATGGCTGTGATTGGGGGACTTACTTCTGACACCTCTATCCACATGGCAGATGTCTTAAGTCTCTACAGGGTTCCACAGGTAGAATCAGTGCATAGGGGAATGTGGGGAAGCTTCCTTTACTATTCTTTTATTCAGAAGGAAAAGTGAAATAGTGTGTGAGAGAAATAACTGGGAAATTGCATTATTTCCCCATAACTAGAAATTCAGCCACTTCCTTCCTTCCTTCCTTCCTTCCTTCCTTCCTTCCTTCCTTCCTTCCTTCCTTCCTTCCTATGATTAGAATTTTGCATACAAATTTCTTAAGGAAATGCTCTGCTAAATTATCATTTTCCTATAGCTCACCTATGGCTCATTTGCTTCAGAGAAGAGTCAATCAAGGCAGAAGTCTTTTTATACCATGGTCCCAAATGAAGACCTTCAACATGTAGGGATTATCCGGTTACTTCTGCATTTCAGATGGAAGTGGGTGGGGCTCTTTGTTGACAGATATGACAGCGGAGAACATTTTTTGAAGACCCTGACGTCATTGTTTCCCCAGAATGGAATCTGTTCAGCCTTCACAAAAAGAATCCCACTTCAAGTTCGTACAGAAGATATGGAAAAAGTATCTGGTGAAATTGAAGGTATTTATGAAGGTCTCAGAGATGAAAAGGTCAGTACACTTATCATCTATGGAACAGATGGGGCAATTGCATCGCTGAGAATGGCTATCTTTATAATAGAGAATAGAAATAAGCAAAACATATCATTTGGAAAGGTCTGGATCATGACAGCCCAGATAGATTTTGTATCATTTGGATTTCACAGAAACGTGGATTTTTGGCTTTTCCAAGGTTCCCTTTCCTTTACAATTCACTCAGAAGAGCTTCTAGAGTTCAGCCAATTCCTTCAAAACATCCAAACACACAGGACCAAAGCAGATGGCTTTTGGAAAGACTTCTGGGAGCGGGCATTTGACTGTTTCTATCCAAATCCAGGTACGCCTGTCATGGATGATGGAACATGCACTGGAGAGGAGAGGCTGGAGAGTCTCCCTGCAGGTGTTTTTGAAATGCACATGACTGGACAGAGCTACAGTATCTACAATGCTGCCTATGCTGTAGCTCACACATTGCATGCCATTTCCTCATCCAGATCTCCACACAGAGCAGTGACTGTTGGATTTCCATCTCTGCAGCCTTGGCAGGTAATGTTCCAGAGCCAAATATTCTCATGTCAATGAACTGATTAACAGAAGGAGGACAGGAAGTTGCCTTTTACTAAGTTAGACCTCTCATCCATCTGTTTCAGTATTGTGTAGACTGTCTGGCTTGGAATCTCCAGGGTTTGAGACAATATGAGATTCCCAGTGTCACCGGAAGATTCTGAGGATTGAATCTGACACCTTTCCATGCCAGTAGCTGCTCAACCAGTGATCTGCTACCCTTTACTGCCCCTCTTCTCATATGTAAAAAAAGAGATGATAAAATATTCCGCATCTTAGTAATGACTAGTCTCTTGCTGGTTTACATTTCATCTTGTAACTTGACCTTGGAATCTGTTTCACTTGGTAACCTCAAATAGTTTGATTCTTCTTTTTCTTTTTAAATAGATCAACTCCTTTCTTCAAGGTGTTTCATTTAACAACTCAGCAGGAGAAGCGGTATCATTTAATGATAACAGGGAAATGAGAGGAGCATTTGATATCATGAATTTGGTCACATTCCCAAACACGTCTTTCCAGAGAGTGAAAGTTGGACGGGTGGGTCTCAGTGATAGCGGAAATAAAGAGATAGTCATCAATGAGGACAAAATTCTATGGCACCAAAGTTTTAACCAGGTACGGATTGTAGTTACGAACTGCAGAGAATTTGCACCTTTGAGTAAAGCTACTAAATAACGACAGGAATAATAAGAACAATTATGTCTGGTGCATTCAGAAATAAAATGCGAAACTGATATGCCAAATCTCCCTTTTCCCACTACTACATTGAACGTACACTATATATGAAGCATAAAGATTGTTCTTTTTATATGCCTGTTGTCTTTGTCCATAGAGTTTTCTTGGCAGGGATACTGGAGGTGCTTGCCAATTCCTTCTCCAGGTGGAAAGGAGTACGACAAGGTTGTATATTGTCTCCCTGCTTATTTAACTTATATGCAGAATTCATCATGCGAAAGGCTGGACTAGATGAATCCCAAGCCGGAATTAAGATTGCCGGAAGAAATATCAACAATCCATTTCCCTCTGGTCTCCCGAATTGAAAAATATCCCGTAAATCCCTCGGATTTGCAGCTCCTGCCAGCGCCGGAGACCATGTCCCCGCTCCCGGCTGGCTGCTCACTCACTTGGCTTTGGAAATTGCCTCTGCGCATGTGAATAAGCGATTTCTGGTGCCCAGACATGCGGACACGGGCAGCCTGGAAGTAGTTTCCGGGCATGTCTGGGCACCGGAAATCAGACAGAGCCGGCACCGGAAGTCGCTTCTACGTATGTCTGGACATGCACAGAAGCGACTTTCAGTGCTGCACCACCGCTGATCCCTTATTTTCCTTTACGGAAGTTGACGCCTATGAGCCCACTAGGCCCAGGCAGTTGAAGGAAGGAAGGAAGGAGACAGGGGGTTGCCACAACACAGCCTTGTTGGAAGGTTATAAGGAAGGGGAAACAGCCCACCACTGCCTTCCTATCTGATCAGCAGACAGCAGTGCAAACAACCACCACCCCCCCCCACAGGCTGGTTAATGTGTAGGAAGGATAGCACATGCTCATACAAACTAAATGGCGCCGACCAGATGTTCAAAACAAAATAGTGCCGATCATGTGATCCAAACAAAAATGGTGCCAACCATGAGAAAGCAACAAAATTGGTGACAAATGCCTGCCACAAAAGGGGAAAAACCTGGGTGTGCCCCCCCGGCATTGCTCACGTTGCGCCCGCAAACTGCACAAGATACCCACAAATCGGGCTAGTGTCCCCAGCACCATAGCAAAGTGAGGGGGTGGCTACAGCTGGGGTACAGCTTAAAATCATAAAGACTCAATAATCCCAAATTAAATGGTTCTTGTTTTCCTATCCCATTCTATTTACTTGCTTATTCACTTCTATTTACTTATTTAAAAAAAGAATCATGGGGGAAATATGCAAGAAATGCATATGTTTACAGAAATAAAACGAAAATACATTATATGAAATATTGGATACAGAAATGTGTATATCAGGGTAAATGATCCCTAAAACACAGGAAAAATCGTGATGAATTTATTTTATTTTTTTAAAAATGACTATATTGCCATTTGCTTTGGAAATGAAAACTGGATTAAAGTTCAAAAGTTCAAAAGTTCAAACAACAATAAACTGAGAGAAATGATACTGACAGTTTCCTCCAAACACAACATCTCTTTGTTGAAAAACACTCCCAGGCAGAAGAAATAGAAAGAAACCACAATACATGTAATAAAACAGAAATAGATTTATTTATTTCAACTGATAAAATGAGAAATTCTGATACAGTAATGAAGGAACCCATCACAGCTACCAATGTCCAATGAAGGCCTGAGTGGAGATCGAAAATATGCATGTGGAACATGTCAACATGACAGACAGCTGAACAAAGCATTTGGTTATATGCCCTTAAAGGGAAATTGAAATGCAGCTTATACTTTGTAGAGAAATGCAGTAATAATTTTAAAACTAATGTCTATAACTAATGTTGTGTGCATGTATTTTCTCCCAACTGCCTTGCTCAAAAGACTTGAGGGTATGATGAAAGAAGACAGATGGCTTAATCCTTTCTTCGTATTAATTGATCCCTGCTGTTCAGTTCAGGCCTCAGCACAATGATATAGCATTTCGGGGAAAAGATGCAACCCAGTAACCCAGCACTGGAGGCCAAGATGGAGAAGATCTCCACAGCCACCATGTGTTTCCCTCTTGTGCTCAGGTAGGTGGGAACAAAAGAGATCCAAACACTGCAAAATGCTAACATACTGAAGGTGATGAACTGGGCTTCGTTAAAACTGTCAGGTAACTTGCGGGCCAGGAAGGCCACAAAGAAGCTAGCAATGGCCAACAGGCCCATGTAGCCCAAGACACAATAGAACATGGTGACAGACCCAACATTACATTGCACAATGGTTTCTTCAGCTACTGAATTCATGTCTAGCTCAGGGAAGGGAGGAGACATTGTCAGCCACAGAGTACAGATGCCAACTTGAATGAGGGACGCTGAAAGGACAATGGAATGAGCCAGTCTCTTTCCCACCCATTTCTTCATCTTGGATCCTGGCTTTGTGGCTATGAATGCTAGAGAAACAATGATGGTCTTTGCCAACACACAAGAAACAGCTATGGAGAAGATGATGCCAAAAGCAGGTTGTTGGAGAAGGCAGGTCACTTTGCCAGGTTGGCCAAGGAAAAGCAAGGAGGAGAGGAAGCAGAGCAGGAGGGAGACCAGGAGAGTGTAGGTGAGATCTCGGTTGTTGGCTATGACTATGGGGGTATCTTTGTGCTGGATAAAAATAGCCAACACCAAAGCAGTAATCAGGGAACATAAGACACTAAGTGAGGCTAAAGTGATCCCTAAAGGTTCTTCATAGGACAAAAAATGTATAACTTTGGGGATGCATCCATTTCTCTTCTTGTTTGGATACTGACCTTCTTGGCAATTGGAACATGCATCCATATCTGAGAAACATAAAGAAAAGCTTAAATAAAAATTCAGTTCTGATGCATGTGACATAGGCCATTGAATGAACCATGTATTGTGATGAATTATACATTATGGCTGTTCCGTCGTGACAGCACCGGCTGCTGAGGCACATTTGTGGCATATTGGCCATGAGAGACAGCACACCAACTAGCAGTGAACATATTGTCACATTTAAAAGTGGTATGAGATGGGGAGATCCGCTTTAGTGTCCAATATAAGGAGCAAACCTTTTGGTTTGATTCCCAGACCCTGTAACACTTGTTCATTTGTGCAGGGGCCTCTCTCTGCTCCCTGTCGCTTGCTGCCTGCCAGTTGCTATCTTTTGAATAGGAGGATTGCCACGACCCTACTTCCCCTTATTCCTCAGTTTGCTTTGAGCTTCCTCCAAATATGTTGCTTCTCGCAGGGCTTTTTTGTTTCAGGATGTAATTTTTGATGGACAGCAGGCTCTGCTCCAAAACTGACCAGAGAGACATGGATTCAATCATCTTCAACTCACCTTGAACACCTCTCTCATTCTCTTAGAATGGCAATTTTGCACTCCAGAGAGGTACCAGAACTGAGTTCCGTTGAGCTCTGGAAAGTGCTTTGTTTCAAAAGAATGTTTAGGGGTACACTCATTTGGGCTGCTCCCCTCCCCCTCCCCCTTCCTACCGCCAACCCCCTCTCAACCCTTGGACAAAGGACGCGAGGTAGCAGAGGTGATGAGAGGATGGGAATGGCAGTGGCAGGGGGGGGGGTCTGCCTGAGACCGACCAGAGGAGGAGAAGCAGCAGCAGTGCCATTGCCTACACCGCGGCTGCCCCAAACTCTCCTCCCCGGGCACCGGTCCATCCATCCGTCGGTCATGGCAGCATAAAATGTTTAGAGGTACGCGCCCCACCGTGTCCCCCCCCCAAAATGCACCGGTCCTGCCAGGAAAAAGCCCTGTGCGTCACCCAATGGCTACAGTTCTGGTTCAAGATAGTTCTGCCTTTTGAATTTATCCTCCTCTACTGATCTTGTCATGTTCACTAAGTAAAAGTGGCACAGCTCAAGCCCAGCCTGTGTGTCAGTCTCTTTAAGTGGTTCTCAGGATGCAAGGGCATTACCTACCAATCTGGTTTGAAATCTTCCCCTCTGGGCATGGAGTACAATCATAGCAACAAAACTTTTCCCCTTCCATTCTTTTCTTCTGATAACCAGAGCGACAGGGTTCATTACACAAAGACAAGGGAAGCACCTGTACAAAAATATGAGAGGAGTTAGGAGTGGAAGTGCTTTCCTATATGCCACCCCCAGGACAATAAATATGTGAACTTTAATCATAATCTAACAGGGCAAACTCTCTGCAGGTTATTAACTACGATCCGTACCTGGTTAAAACTTTGGTGCCATAGAATTTTGTCCTCCTTGATGATTAACTCTTTACCTCCTCTATCACTGAGACCCACCCATCCAACTTTCACTCTCTGGAAAGACGTGTTTGGGAATGTAACCAGATTCATGATATCAAATCCTCCTCTCATTTCCCTGTTATCATTAAATGATACCGTTTCTCCTGCTGAGTTGTTAAATGAAGCACCTTGAAGAAATGAGTTGATCTATTTAAAAAGAAAAAGAAGAATCAAACTATTTGAGGTTACCAAGTAAAACAGATTCCAAGGACAAGTTACAAGATGAAATGTAAACCAGCAAGAGACTAGTCACTACTAAGATGCTGAATATTTTATCATCTCTTTTTTTACATATGAGAAGAGGGGCAGTAAAGGGTAGCAGATCACTGGTTGAGCAGCTAATGGCATGGAAAGGTGTCAGATTCAATACCCAGAATCTTCCGGTGACACTGGGAATCTCATATTGTCTCAAACCCTGGAGATTCCAAGCCAGACAGTCTATACAATACTGAAACAGATGGACGAGTGGTCTAACTTAGTAAAAGGCAACTTCCTGTCCTTCTTCTGTTAATCAGTTCATTGACATGAGAATATTTGGCTCTGTAATATTACCTGCCAAGGCTGCAGAGATGGAAATCCCAACTGAAACAGATCCCAAGGTCAAGTTATAAGGTGAAATGTAAACTAGCAAAAGAGTATCCATAACTAAGATGCTGAATAATTCATCAGCTCTTTTTTTTAACATACGAGAAGAGTTAAAGGCCAGCAGCTCTCTGGTTGAGCATCTCCTTGCATGGAAATGGCCCAGATTCAATCCCCAGAACCTTCCGCTGACACTGGGAATCTCATATTGTCTCAAACCCTAGACAGCCCAACCCAGACACGGTACACAATACTGAAACAGATGGATGTGAGGCCTAACTTAGTATAAAGCAACTTCCTGTCCTTCTGCTAATCAGTCCATTGACATGAATTGACATTGATAGGTCCCAGATTCAATTACCAGAATCTTCAGGTAACACTGGGAATCTCATCTTGACTCAAACCCTGGAGAGTCAAAGCCAGTCGGAAAACCCAGGGCTTTCCAAACTTGGATCTCCAGCTGTTTTTGGACAAAAAGACCAATCATCCCTAGCTAGCAGGACCAGTGGTCAGGGATGATGGGAATGGAAGTCTAAAAACTTCTGGAGACCCAAATTTGGAAAGCCCTAGTGTACACAATGCTGAAACAGATAACTAAAAGACCTAACTCAGTATAAAGAACTTCCGGTGTTCTTTCTGCTAATTGATCCATTGACATGAGAATATTTGGCTGTGTAACATTACCTGCCAAGACTGCAGAGATGGAAATCCAACACTGTAACCAACAGTCATTGCTCTGTGTGGGGATCTGGATGAGGCAATGGCATGCAATGCGTGAGCTACAGCATAGGCAGCATTATAGATACTGTAGCTCTGTCCAGTCATGTGCATTTCAAAAACACCTGCAGGGAGACTATCCAGACTCTCCTCTCCAGTACATGTTCCATCATCCTTGACAGGCATACCTGGATCAGGATAGGGACAGTCAAAAGCCTGCTCCCAGAAGTCCTTCAAAAAACCATCTGCTTTGGTCCTGTGTGTTTGGATGTTCTGAAGGAATTGGTTGAATTTTGGAAGCTCTTCTGAGTGAATTGTAAAGCAAAGGGCACCTTGGAACAGCTGAAAATCCAAGTTTCTCTGAAATCCGAATGATACAAAATCTATCTGGGCTGTCATGATCCAGACCTTTCCAAATGATGTGTTTTGCAGGTTTCTATCATCTAAGAAAGAGACAGCTGTTCTTAGCCATGCAATTGCCCCATCATCTCCATAGGTGATAAGCGTACTGGCCTTTTCATCTCTGATACCTTCATAAATACCTTCAATTTCACCAGATAATTTTTCCATATCTTCTAAACGAACTTGAAGTGGGATTCTCTTTGTAAATGCTGAACAGATTCCATTCTGGCTAAACAATGGCTCCACAGTCTTCAAAAAATGTTCTCCGCTGTCATATTTGGCAACAAAGAGCCCCACCCACTTCCATCTGAAATACTGAAGTAACCGGATAATCCCTACATATTGAAGGTCTTCATTTGGGACCATGGTATAAAAAGAAGTTGTCTGCCTTGATTGAATCTCCTCTGAAGCAAATGATCCATACGTGACCTAAAAGAAAATGATAGTTTAGCAGAACAGTTCCTTAATAAATTTGTAGGCACAGTTCTAATTAGTTTTTTTTAAAAAAAAAATTACTGGCTAGATTTCTAGTTATGGGGAAATCATGAAATTTCCAGGCTATTTCTCTCTCACAGTAATATTTCTCTATTCTTTCTAAATAAAAATATGTCATAAGAAACTTCCCCACATTCCCCTATGCACTGATTCTACCTGTGGAATCCTGTAGAGACTTAAGACATCTGCCATTTTGACAGAGATTTCAGAAGTGAGTCCCCCGATCACAGCCATGAGGTTTTTCTGAGTATCACATTTGTAGTTGGGGACAAATCTTTGCCATTTGAAGAGAAGGTCCAAAGTGGTTTGATAGGTCATTTTCCCATTAAAATAGCTGTCATAGATGTGGAAACCAAGGGTGACATTGGGCAAGATCTTCGGATTGTCATTGATCTCTTTTATGGCAAACACAATAGCCAGGATGTTCTGATAGAACTTTGTTTTTACACTGTCAATAGGGAAGATATAAAAAGAGAGGTGGGAATACTTTGTTTTTAAAAAAATATTTTTATTGATTTTACAAAATTAATTACAAAAACAAGCACAACAATTCCAACCATAACAATACAAAATAACACAAAACAAAACAAACAAAAATACAATCTTATATAAATTCAATTTTTATCATTGTTATGTGGACTTCCCTGTATCCCCTCTATCTGATTTCCATTTCCAATCCTTTTTAGCAATTTATTCTATCATATTTATATCCATTTTATTATCTCTTAACCCTATTTATGAATTCTTCACTTTCCTGCCTCTCCCCCCCTTCCCCCTGGGACCTCCCCCTACCACCAGAAGATCCGAATGTGAGGAAAAGAGAAGAGCAGTCCTTTATATATAGCCTCTCCATCCTCCCCTCCACCCTAAAGCCCCCCCCCACCAGAGTCTCCAGGGTGGACAAGACAAACAAGGGCCAGAGGCTTTTCTACTAAACCCACAAGTCATATTTACTCTAATCCATTTAATACCTTATATTCTATATCAATTTCCAAAAACACAAAATATTTTCTCCGTCAGCCTATAACTCTTCCAAATATCTCCATAATTTCCAAAATTCAATTTTAATTACACAATAAAATTTATTTATTTTTAACTAATCATAATTTCTTTCCACCCCCTCCGCAGCTGCAGACTCACTTTCATTCTTTAACAAAAAACCATCAAATCTTAACCTATCCAGTCCAATTTCTAACCAAAATTATCAATCCATTCAAAAATACAATTCAATTTTTTCACGCCACTCCCCTTCTCCAGTGATTCAATGCCCCCCTCATCAAATTTCTCTCCCTGCCACCTCCCAAACCACCCTCTACGTCTGCCCTCAATATTATCCATTGCCATTTTCAGATCTTCTTCACTTCTCAACCAAAATTCATCTTCTCTCTTCTGTATGAAAACACAGTCCTTCAGTATTTCTTTAATCATTGTGTCCTCCTCTCCAAAATCCATCTTTCTCCTTCCCATAATTTCCTCTCTCCTCTTCCAATTCATTTTCTTGTTCATTCTTTTCCTTTAAATCCATAATGCATTCCCTGAATTTCTGCATTTCATCAATACATATCTTCATTTCCTGTCTGTTTTGTACCATTAAGTTCAGCATAGCCTGGTAAAAATCCTCTGTTATGTCTTCCACCTCTCTGGTTTGAAGGTCGTGACAGGCAAAAAACAGGAAATGGGGGAGGAGGCTTCTCTCCAACTCAGAAATGAAAGTTATTTCGCAGCTGGATAGGGAGCTGAAGTTGAAAATATCCTCTCATTGTGACGTCACAATTCTTTCCCGCAGCATTGACCCGGGGTGTTACTTTGAAGTCAATTTCAGCACTTTTGCAGGGCTTAAATCCAACCTCCCCACTGGCCAAATTCTCCCATGGCCAAATTCTCTTTCTCTCACCCCCCCCCCACAAATTAGATCAAATTGTTTAGTACTCATGGTACAGTCCTTTAAACAATTTACTTTGGAAGAAATTGAGCGCTCAGTCCTCGCAGTCCTGCAGCTTCGTGCTGTCAAAGGTAACGTTCTGAGTCCAAGATGGCTGCCGCTTTGCCTCCCTCACTCTTGGGGGCTCTAAACAGAGCCTTGCTGGGGAGGGAGGAGCAGCTTTGCCGTCAGCCAGAAACTATGCCCCCAGAAAGCTCGATCTGGGGTTGTTTTCGGGGGTCCACTGCGCTGGAGCAGTTCCCCCCCCACCTTTGATGCGCTGAGGTCCACGGAGCTCTTGGATCTCCGACCGCTATGGCCGGCACTCAGTACGGAATTGAGAGATGGGAATACTTTAATGCATGAGACTGACTTCTGCCTTTTTCTCCTCTGCACTTTCAGCTCTAAGCATCATAGCAGAATGAACTTATTTCACAGTATAATGAGTAATTTGGTATCCTTACATTAATTATGTTATTTTCATTGTCTGCAGTTTTTGGCATTTCCTTTCCCTCTGATGGCATCCCTTCATCATGCCTCTTTGCATTTACATATCTATATGTATTCCTATAAACCTGAAAATATACTATTGATGAAGACTCATTTGCTGAACATGATGGGGGGGGGGGTCCAGAAAAGCTTATGGAATACTGTATTCCATAATACTTCTGTTTCAGTGTATCTGAAGAAGTGTGCATGCACACAAAAGCTCATACCTATGACAAACTAAGTTGGTCTCTAAGGTGCTACTGGAAGGATTATTTTTTATTATTTTTTTACTGCATCAGACCAACACGGCTACCTGCCTGTAAGGAATACAGTATTGTTAAGTCTTTAAGGTGTTGCAGGAGTCCGCTATGCTTTTGACAATATGCTGGTTTTATTTAGCTCTCTGTTCAGTCACATTTCAAATCAGTTTGCATATATACATCTGCATATACACAGTGCTTTTTTCTGGGGGACACAGGTGGATCCATACCCCTAAACATCTTGTGAATCTTTGTACATTTCCATTTACTGTATCTATATTTCCCTGTTTGAACTGTAAAATGGTGATTTTCTTGAGTCAAAATGGGAATACCCCTGAACATTTTTTAAAGAAAACACCATTACATATACATATACATATACGGTAAAGGTAAAAATGCTAAAGGACGCCTGGGCGATTAAGTCTCGTCAAAGGCGACTATGGGGTTGTGGCACTCTACATATATAATTATCTTCTATTTGATTAACAAGAGATTTAAGGGTTGGCAGTTGCTTACTAGTATATAATTCAATAAATATTTCTAAATAGAATTTCTTTGAACATAAGATCACACATGTTGTTCTTTGTTGATTCAGTGGAGCGTAGAATAAATAGAGGTGGAGGGAATATTCTTGCTTACTGTGGAATGTCAAACAGCTCCTGAGAAGGATGGTCCTTGAATGAAGCATCATTAAAAAGGTAGGTGGTCTGACTTACAATCCCACCAATGAAGAGGTCCCCTGCTTGACCCCATTCATGGGGCACAAGGAGTGGATCAGTTGCAGGGCACTTCACTGTATGGACTTCACACATTGTGTGAGGCAGCAGCAGCAGCATCAAGAGCCTCAGCACGATAGCTTCAAACTCTCTATTGGAAGATGCAGAGTTGTCCAAACATCTGCCGTGTCTCGATTGAACTGTCTTGGAGGTTGCACTTAGCCTTCTTTTTAGCATCAGCAGGTGTACAAATGCTTTGAATATGAACTTAAATGATTACAACTCCATTATAATAAAAAAAATGTTGATAATGATGATCTCCCCTTCTCTCTATGCCCAACACTCCTACTTCTCACTGGCACAAGAGCATATTTAATACTCTTACTATGCTGGGTTGTTGACTGTTTTCAGATGTCCTTAGGAAACTCTTGAGAGCTCTGTGTAGCTGAAAAATTATTGTGATCTGGATCATTGCAGAGGGAGATAATTACTTCATTATATCTTGGAGATTGAGTGGCACTTTTGCTCAAAAACTCTTTAAATTATTTTTTTCTCCAGATGTACAAAACAAGTTGGCTCTAGTCCCTGAAGGACTGAGACAATGGAATTTGAGTTCTAGGTTGAGTGAACCTCAGACAAGGGCCCCGGACTCTGAACTTTAATTTTTAAAAAGTAATCCTCAATATCTCACAGAAAGAAAGTGATGACATGTTTGGTTACAATTTTCTGTATTTTTATTTTATTTTAGATTTGAGGGTCCTTTGTTACTTTTGTCAGTGTCTTCAGCCTCCAAATGAAGTCAGGGCCGTGAATGATACGAGAGTTGTTTCAACCCCAGACAGAGGGAATCTGTGAAGTCCTTTAGAGTTTTAGTTTCCCCACTACATTTCAGTGGACTGAAATAGCTGTAGAGCAATAGGATTTCTGGTGCTGCAGCCATTTTGGAAATGGGCAGAGCATGCATAGAAGCGACTTCCGGTGTTGCTCTGCCCAGAGCACCTTGGAACATCCGAAAATCCAAGTTTCTATGAAATCCGAATGATACAAGATCTATCTGGGCTGTCATGATCCAGACTTTTCCAAATGATGTGTTTTGCAGGTTTCTATCATCTAAGAAAGAGATAGCTATTCTCAGCCATGCAATTGCCCCATCATCTCCATAGATGACAAGTGTACTGGCCTTTTCATCTCTGAGACCTTCATAAATACTTTCAATTTCACCAGATATTTTTTCCATATCTTCTATACGAACTTGAAGTGGGATTCTTTTTGTGAAGGCTGAACAGATTCCATCCTGGCTAAACAATGGCTCCAGGGTCTTCAAAAAATGTTCTCCGCTGTCATATTTGGCAACAAAGAGCCCAACCCATATCCATCTGAAATACTGAAGTAACCGGATAATCCCTACATATTGGAGGTCTTTATTTGGGACGATGGTATAAAAAGACTTCTGCATTGATTGATTCTCCTATGAAGCAAATGAGCCATAGGTGAGCTTGAAGAAAATGATAATTTAGCAGAGCATAACCTTAAGAAATTTGTAGGCACAATTCTAATCAAGAAAGAAAGAAAGAAAGAAAGAAAGAAAGGGGCTTAATTTCTAGTTATGGGGAAATAATGCAATTTTCCAGCTATTTCTCTCACACACTATTTCACTTTTCCTTCTGAATAAAAGAATAGTAAAGGAAACTTCCCCACATTCCCCTATGCACTGATTCTACCTGTGGAACCCTGTAGAGACTTAAGACATCTGCCATTTGGATAGAGGTGTCAGAAGTAAGTCCCCCAATCACAGCCATGAGGTTTTTTTGAGTGTCGCATTTGTAGTTGGGGACAAATCTTTGCCATTTGAAGAGAAGGTCCAAAGTGGTTCGATAGGTCATTCTCCCATCAGAATAGCTGTCATAGATGTGGAAACCGAGGGTGACATTGGGCAAGATCTTCGGATTGTCATTGATCTCTTTTATGGCAAAAACCAAGGCCAGGATGTTCTGATAGAACTTGGTGGTTACACTGTCAATAGGGAAGATATTTTAATGCACGTTATGCCCTATTCCTGTTCATAAATCTTATTCAGCCCAAATCTTTTTTATGGTAGAAGAGATCAGTGTTATTTGCATTTTGCAGTGTATCTTTGACATACCTGCTCTTTTCTTGATTAGTGGCTTTTTCTCCTCTGCACTTTCAACTCTAAGAATCCTAGCAGAATAAACTTATTTCACAGTATAATGAGTAATTTGGTATTCCTTACATTAATTATGTTATTTTCATTGTCTGCAGTTTTTGGCATTTCCTTTCCCTCTGATGGCACTCCTTCATCATGCCTCCTTGCATTTACATATCTATATGTATTCCTATGAACCTGAAAATATACTATTGATGAAGACTCATCTGCTGAACATGATAGGGGGTCCAGAAAAGCTTATGGAATAGAGTATTGTTAAGTCTTTAAGGTGTTGCAGGAGTCCTCTATTCTTTTGTCAATATGTTGGTTTTAGTTAGCTCTCTGTTCAGTCGTGTTCAAATATATACATAAACATAAACATATACATTTTATAATTTTCTTCTATTTGATTAACAAGGGATTTGAGGGTTGATTGTTTCTTACCGAGGTTCCAATGTGGCACAGATGCCTGCCTCTCCACAATTTTCTTGCACTCAATCACAGTAAGCGTGTGTGTGTGTGTGTGTGTGTGTGTGTGTGTGTGTGTGTGTGAACCTACTGTTGACAAAATATTTTTCTTGCTCTGCCTCACCAATCATGCTGCCTCTACTTCACATGGAACTTGCTTTCCAAAAGGAAAATTTAATATATTCTATAATCTCAGTATAATGCAGAATATTCAGAAAGCAGTTAAGAAGGAGGACTGGCTCTGCATTGAACTATTTCATTGGGTCGTCTGGAAGAGCTCTTCCAGATTGTATGGAGCCTTTTACAGTCTGCCCAAAATAGGTGATAGAACCAACAGTAGTTCACTGTGACCTGTTTGCAAAGGCATTTTAGGGATAAAATCATGGCTTTGTGTCTGTGGAATGCTCTCCTTAAGGAGTTTGCTTGATTGTACACCATTATACACCTTTAGGCATCAGGCAAAAAAGTTCATTTTTAACAAGCCTTTTGCTTGATTTGATTGACCTCCTATGTCCTTTTAAAATGTGATTTTTGGGGGGGGGCAGGTTATTGGGTTGTTTTTATTTTGATTCTATATATTGTGTATTTATATGATGATTTTAATCGGTGAACCATTTCCAAGTATAGGGCAGTGTGTGTGTATATATATATATATATATATATATATATATATATATATTCTAAACATAATATCTTTGAAGATATAATCTCACATTCAAAGCTGTTTGTTATTGTTCTTTGCTGATTCAGGGGGGCGTAGAATAAATAAGGGTGGGAGGGATATTCTTGCTTACTGTGGAATGTCAAACAGCTCCTGAGAAGGATGTTCCTTGAATGAAACTTCATTAAAAAGGTAGGTGCTCTGAGTAAGAATCCCACCGATGAAGAGGTCCCCTGCTTGGCCCCATTCATGGGGCACAAGGAGTGGATCAGCTGCAGGACACTTCATTGTCCTGACTTCACACATTGTGTGAGGCAGCAGCAGCATCAAGAGCCTCACCATGGTAGCTTCAAACTTTCTCTTGGAAGATGGGGAGTTGTCCTTGTCTCCCATGTCTCAATTGAGCTGTCTCGGTGGTTGCACTTAGCCTTCTTTTTAGCATCAGCAGGTGTACAAATGCTTTGAATATGAACTTAAATGATTAAAACTCCATTATAATAAGAAATGTTGATAATGATGAATTCCCCCTTCTCTCTATGCCCAGCACTCGTACATCTCACTGGCATAGAAGCATATTTAATGCTCTTACTAAGCTGGGTTGTTGACTGTTTTCAGATGTCCTTAGGAAACTCTTGAGAGCTCTGTCTAGCTGAACAAATGATTGTGATCTGGATAATTGCAGAGGGAGATAATTACTTTATTAGATCCTGGACTTCGAGTGGCACTTTTCCTCAAAACTTTCTAAATCATGATTGGACCTGGTCCCTTCAGAAATGCAACTGGGGAAATTGAGTGCAACAGCTCTATGTTGAATGAACCCCAGACAAGGGCCCAAAATTCTGAACTTTCATTTTAAAAAAGTAATCCTCAATATCTCCCATAAAGAAAGAGATGACATGTTCAGTTACACTTCCCTGGGTTTTTTGTTGTTGTTGTTTTTAAAAGATATGAGCATCCTTGGTTGCTTCTGTCAGTGTTTTCAGCCAACAAATGAAGTCAGGGCGGTGGCTGTTATGTGAGTTGTTTCAGCACCAGACAGAGGGAATCTGTGAAGTCCTTTAGAGTTTTTGCTTCCTGGCTACCTTTCAGTGGACTTCCTTTGATTCCATCTTGTTAGATATGTCAGGGAGGATTCAGAGGAACAGTGAACAGAAGAGGCAGAACAGGGGATTGAGAGCAGTCAGGGAGAGCAGGGGCTCAGGGATGCTGAAGAGCCCTGTATCCTCCCAGACACCCGGGAAGGAAGCTCAGATTCAGGAAGGGAGGTACCTTTCAAATCAGCACAGAAAAGGAAGGAAATGAAACGTAAGAATCAAAGACATCTCATGTGATTTTCATGCCTACTTTGCTGGCACAGGAATCGTAAAAAGCCACTCTCCAAATCTGACTCACTGGGTTCGGACACTTAATTCTGAACTGTAGCAGTTTCTTGTATGTATGTAATAAAGATTGTAAATACCACGCTGGTTGTGCCGGGTGTTACTACGAAGGGGAAACACCATCACCACACCCTAGGAGTTCTGGGAATTTCCATAATTTGCCCTTCATTTCTCCCTGGTAACCAATATACACTTTTCTAAGGTTGGTTCATCTGAGTTCAAACCTGCAGAATAAATTTCTTGCAAGTACTGCTACACAATCAGCATGGGTGGGTGTTAAAGAACCAACTCAACAAAATGTGAATGCAGTGTGATTTAGGCAGGTCTCCTGCTCTGTAGCAGCTTATGACCAGAGCCTGTTAACTCCCAGGGCAATGGTATACATATCTACTAAGAAGCATGTTTCCTTGTGTTATTGATTACCCCCAAGTAAGTGGGTACAGGATGAGTTTCATAGAAAAAGGCAGCCTCCAAAGATGGCAAGAGGTTTCAAATCACAGGCCAGAATATCTGCACCAGATGATGCACCTGTACTGTCAAGAGGAGTGCAACCCATCTAGAAGAGGTCACCTTCCTTTTCCCCAGATCCAAGAGCCAAAACTCCACACACCTCTAGGTTTAGTTTGATTGTCAGACCCTACTCTGCCCATTAATGACTCCAGACACCAATCAAGCAGTGAATTCTTAGGTCAGGGAGAAGAAGTCTTAGCTCCTTCAGGATATTGATGAGACTTTACTCCAAGATCAGCACTCCCAAAGCTACCATACAGATGTTGAAGAGCATGGTGGGGGAAAAATGGAACACCGCTGGGCTGAGTAAAACCCCCCACCCCAATTCAAAGAGAAAGAAACAACAGTACATGTAATAAAGCAAAAATAGGTTTTTGTTTTGTTTTTTCAAGTGATAAAATGAGAAATTCTTATACAGTAATGAAGGAACCTAGCACAGCTGCAAATGTCCAATGAAGGCCTGAGTGAAAAAGGGAATCCATTATATCAGAATCAAAAATATGTGTGTGACATAGAGGAATCCAGCTATTTCAATATCCCTTAAATACCAATATTGAATCATAGAACCTGTCAGACAGCTGATCAAAGCATTTGGTAATGTACCCTAACAGGGAAATTGAAATGCACCTTAAACTTTGTAATGAAATGTAATGATAACTTTGAAATGAATGTCTATAACTAATGTTGTTTGCATGTATTTTCTCCCAATTGCCTTCTCCAACAGACATTAGGGTATGATGAGGGCAGATAGATGGCTTAATCCTTTCTCCGTTTTAATTGATCCCTGCTGTTCAGTTCAGGCCTCAGCACAATGATATAGCATTTCGGGGAAAAGATGCAACCCAGTAACCCAGCACTGGAGGCCAAAATGGAGAAGATCTCCACAGCCACCATGTGTTTCCCTCTTGTGCTCAGGTAGGTGGGAACAAAAGAGATCCAAACACTGCAAAATGCTAACATACTGAAGGTGATGAACTGGGCTTCGTTAAAACTGTCAGGTAACTTGCGGGCCAGGAAGGCCACAATGAAACTAGCAATGGCCAAGAGGCCCATGTAGCCCAAGACACAATAGAACATGGTGACAGACCCAATATTACATTGCACAATGGTTTCTTCAGCTACTGAATTCATGTCTAGCTCAGGGAAGGGAGGAAACGTTGTCAGCCACAGAGTACAGATACCAACTTGAATGAGGGAAGCTGAAAGGACAATGGAATGAGACAGTTTCTTTCCCACCCATTTCTTCATCTTGGATCCTGGCTTTGTGGCTATGAATGCTAGAGAAACAATGATGGTCTTTGCCAATACACAAGAAACAGCAACTGAGAAGATGATGCCAAAAGCAGTTTGTTGGAGAAGGCAGGTCACTTTGCCAGGTTGGCCGAGGAAAAGCAAAGAGGAGAGGAAGCAGAGCAGAAGGGAGATAAGGAGAGTGTAGGTGAGATCTCGGTTGTTGGCTATGACTATGGGGGTATTATTGTGCTGGATAAAAATAGCTAACACCAAAGCAGTAATCAAAGAACATAAGGCACTAAGAGAGGCTAAAGTGATCCCTAAAGGTTCTTCATAGGACAAAAAATGTATAACTTTGGGGATGCATCCATTTCTCTTCTTGTTTGGATATTGATCTTCTGGGCAATTGAAACATACGTCCATATCTGAGAAAAGTAAAGAAAACTATGAACAGAAATCCAGCGGCAATTCATTTGACTTAGCCCATTGAATGAACCATGTATTCTGACAAATTGTACATTATGGCTGTCCCACCACAACAGGACTGGCTGCGGAGGCACATTTGTGGCACATTGGGCATGAGTGACATCACACCAACGAGCAGTGAACATATAAAACTTGTATGAAATGGGGAGGTCTGCTTTAGGGCCTTTTTGGAGGAGCAAATCTTTGGTTTGATTCCCATCCCTTCTAACGCATGTTCATTCATGCAGGGGCCTCTCTCTGCTCCCTTTCGCTTGCAGCCTGCCAGTTGCTATCTTTTGAAGAAGAACATTCTAGCATATCATGCCTACCACCCTCCTTTGCTGGGGCTTTGGGTTTTTCTCCCTCCAGCAGTCGTAGCTGGATTGATACCTGAAGACTCTTGCGTTCACTGGTGAAACAGCAATAAAACTGTTTGCAAAATTGCAAAGCAAAGCAGGGTCAGGCAGGGTTTCAAAATCAATACGCAACCAGAGATTGTATGAGAGCAAATGCATTCCTTTGCTGGCCTTTCATAGCTCCTCTTAATTCACAGTATGCATAGGCTGTCACTGGGTTGCCGTGCCCCAAATTCCCCCTATTCCTTAGTTTGCTTTGAGCTTCCTCCAATTATGATGCCTGTTATAGGCTTTTTTGATTCAGGATTTATGTATTGAAGGGGAGTGGGTTTTCCTCCAAAACTGACCAGATAGGCAAGGATTCAATTTGTGTCACCCAATGGCTACAGTTCTGCCTTTTGAATTTATCCTCCTCAGCTGATCTTGTTATGTTCACTAAATAAAAGTGGCCCATCTCTCGCAAAATACTGGAAAGGAATGCAAATACCAGCTAAAGAAGAATGGCTCTGTAAGGTGTGTGAGTATTTAGAATTGGCCAAACTTACAGATATAATAAGGTACAAACCCAAGAATAGAGTGGAAAGGGAGTGGGAGTGTTTGAACGAGTATTTTAAAAAAACAAAGTGTTAAAATGAATATCTGGTTGAGCTTAGAATGAACCCGTGAAGAGCTAAGAGAGGGATGGGGATAGCAGATTTAAATAAATAAAAATTAAAGAAGTTTAAAAGAAAAATAAGGAATACAGATTAGTAAAATAGTGTATAGGGAAGCTGTGTCTGGTCGGTGGAAGTCTTTCTTTTTAGCTTCTTTGTTTGTTTGTTTGTTTTTTGTTTGTTATTTTGTTTTTGTTTTTAAGGTGATCGCTTTTCCAGTATTGTAAAAATATGTAATTACATGAAATTTGATACACGTATGTGTAGTTTATAATTTGTCTACACGAGTAAGGGGGTACTGTATGACAATGTCTTCTGGCAAGGTTTTTGAAATTTTGAAATTTTGTGTTTTTGGTTTGTGAAATGATTTTTTAAAAATAATATATAAAGTTTGATATATAAAAAAATTAAGAAAAAAAAGTGCCCCAGCTCAAGCCCTGCCTGCTTCTCAGTCTTTTTATTTGGTAATCAGGATGCAAGGGCATTACCTACCAGTCTGGTTTGAAATCTTCCCTTCTGGGCATGGAGCACAATCATAGCAACAAAACTTTTCCGCTTCCTTCCTTTTCTTCTGATGACCAGAGCGACAGGGTTCATTGCACAAAGAAAGGGGGAGCACCTATAGAAAGGAGTAGGGGGTGGAAGAGCTTTCATATATGTCACCCACAGAGCCATCTTAAGCTTCAGTAATGTGTGTTAAGTATTAGCTGTGTTTGTGAAGGGGGCATTATTTTAGTGCACTTTCAAGGTAATACTAATTTCAAAGGTTTAGTTTGATTGTCAGACCCTACTCTGCCCATTAATGACTCCAGACACCAATCAAGCAGTGAATTCTTAGGTCAGGGAGAAGAAGTCTTAGCTCCTTCAGGATATTGATGAGACTTTACTCCAAGATCAGCACTCCCAAAGCTACCATACAGATGTTGAAGAGCATGGTGGGGGAAAAATGGAACACCGCTGGGCTGAGTAAAACCCCCCACCCCAATTCAAAGAGAAAGAAACAACAGTACATGTAATAAAGCAAAAATAGGTTTTTGTTTTGTTTTTTCAAGTGATAAAATGAGAAATTCTTATACAGTAATGAAGGAACCTAGCACAGCTGCAAATGTCCAATGAAGGCCTGAGTGAAAAAGGGAATCCATTATATCAGAATCAAAAATATGTGTGTGACATAGAGGAATCCAGCTATTTCAATATCCCTTAAATACCAATATTGAATCATAGAACCTGTCAGACAGCTGATCAAAGCATTTGGTAATGTACCCTAACAGGGAAATTGAAATGCACCTTAAACTTTGTAATGAAATGTAATGATAACTTTGAAATGAATGTCTATAACTAATGTTGTTTGCATGTATTTTCTCCCAATTGCCTTCTCCAACAGACATTAGGGTATGATGAGGGCAGATAGATGGCTTAATCCTTTCTCCGTTTTAATTGATCCCTGCTGTTCAGTTCAGGCCTCAGCACAATGATATAGCATTTCGGGGAAAAGATGCAACCCAGTAACCCAGCACTGGAGGCCAAAATGGAGAAGATCTCCACAGCCACCATGTGTTTCCCTCTTGTGCTCAGGTAGGTGGGAACAAAAGAGATCCAAACACTGCAAAATGCTAACATACTGAAGGTGATGAACTGGGCTTCGTTAAAACTGTCAGGTAACTTGCGGGCCAGGAAGGCCACAATGAAACTAGCAATGGCCAAGAGGCCCATGTAGCCCAAGACACAATAGAACATGGTGACAGACCCAATATTACATTGCACAATGGTTTCTTCAGCTACTGAATTCATGTCTAGCTCAGGGAAGGGAGGAAACGTTGTCAGCCACAGAGTACAGATACCAACTTGAATGAGGGAAGCTGAAAGGACAATGGAATGAGACAGTTTCTTTCCCACCCATTTCTTCATCTTGGATCCTGGCTTTGTGGCTATGAATGCTAGAGAAACAATGATGGTCTTTGCCAATACACAAGAAACAGCAACTGAGAAGATGATGCCAAAAGCAGTTTGTTGGAGAAGGCAGGTCACTTTGCCAGGTTGGCCGAGGAAAAGCAAAGAGGAGAGGAAGCAGAGCAGAAGGGAGATAAGGAGAGTGTAGGTGAGATCTCGGTTGTTGGCTATGACTATGGGGGTATTATTGTGCTGGATAAAAATAGCTAACACCAAAGCAGTAATCAAAGAACATAAGGCACTAAGAGAGGCTAAAGTGATCCCTAAAGGTTCTTCATAGGACAAAAAATGTATAACTTTGGGGATGCATCCATTTCTCTTCTTGTTTGGATATTGATCTTCTGGGCAATTGAAACATACGTCCATATCTGAGAAAAGTAAAGAAAACTATGAACAGAAATCCAGCGGCAATTCATTTGACTTAGCCCATTGAATGAACCATGTATTCTGACAAATTGTACATTATGGCTGTCCCACCACAACAGGACTGGCTGCGGAGGCACATTTGTGGCACATTGGGCATGAGTGACATCACACCAACGAGCAGTGAACATATAAAACTTGTATGAAATGGGGAGGTCTGCTTTAGGGCCTTTTTGGAGGAGCAAATCTTTGGTTTGATTCCCATCCCTTCTAACGCATGTTCATTCATGCAGGGGCCTCTCTCTGCTCCCTTTCGCTTGCAGCCTGCCAGTTGCTATCTTTTGAAGAAGAACATTCTAGCATATCATGCCTACCACCCTCCTTTGCTGGGGCTTTGGGTTTTTCTCCCTCCAGCAGTCGTAGCTGGATTGATACCTGAAGACTCTTGCGTTCACTGGTGAAACAGCAATAAAACTGTTTGCAAAATTGCAAAGCAAAGCAGGGTCAGGCAGGGTTTCAAAATCAATACGCAACCAGAGATTGTATGAGAGCAAATGCATTCCTTTGCTGGCCTTTCATAGCTCCTCTTAATTCACAGTATGCATAGGCTGTCACTGGGTTGCCGTGCCCCAAATTCCCCCTATTCCTTAGTTTGCTTTGAGCTTCCTCCAATTATGATGCCTGTTATAGGCTTTTTTGATTCAGGATTTATGTATTGAAGGGGAGTGGGTTTTCCTCCAAAACTGACCAGATAGGCAAGGATTCAATTTGTGTCACCCAATGGCTACAGTTCTGCCTTTTGAATTTATCCTCCTCAGCTGATCTTGTTATGTTCACTAAATAAAAGTGGCCCATCTCTCGCAAAATACTGGAAAGGAATGCAAATACCAGCTAAAGAAGAATGGCTCTGTAAGGTGTGTGAGTATTTAGAATTGGCCAAACTTACAGATATAATAAGGTACAAACCCAAGAATAGAGTGGAAAGGGAGTGGGAGTGTTTGAACGAGTATTTTAAAAAAACAAAGTGTTAAAATGAATATCTGGTTGAGCTTAGAATGAACCCGTGAAGAGCTAAGAGAGGGATGGGGATAGCAGATTTAAATAAATAAAAATTAAAGAAGTTTAAAAGAAAAATAAGGAATACAGATTAGTAAAATAGTGTATAGGGAAGCTGTGTCTGGTCGGTGGAAGTCTTTCTTTTTAGCTTCTTTGTTTGTTTGTTTGTTTTTTGTTTGTTATTTTGTTTTTGTTTTTAAGGTGATCGCTTTTCCAGTATTGTAAAAATATGTAATTACATGAAATTTGATACACGTATGTGTAGTTTATAATTTGTCTACACGAGTAAGGGGGTACTGTATGACAATGTCTTCTGGCAAGGTTTTTGAAATTTTGAAATTTTGTGTTTTTGGTTTGTGAAATGATTTTTTAAAAATAATATATAAAGTTTGATATATAAAAAAATTAAGAAAAAAAAGTGCCCCAGCTCAAGCCCTGCCTGCTTCTCAGTCTTTTTATTTGGTAATCAGGATGCAAGGGCATTACCTACCAGTCTGGTTTGAAATCTTCCCTTCTGGGCATGGAGCACAATCATAGCAACAAAACTTTTCCGCTTCCTTCCTTTTCTTCTGATGACCAGAGCGACAGGGTTCATTGCACAAAGAAAGGGGGAGCACCTATAGAAAGGAGTAGGGGGTGGAAGAGCTTTCATATATGTCACCCACAGAGCCATCTTAAGCTTCAGTAATGTGTGTTAAGTATTAGCTGTGTTTGTGAAGGGGGCATTATTTTAGTGCACTTTCAAGGTAATACTAATTTCAAAGGTTTAGTTTGATTGTCAGACCCTACTCTGCCCATTAATGACTCCAGACACCAATCAAGCAGTGAATTCTTAGGTCAGGGAGAAGAAGTCTTAGCTCCTTCAGGATATTGATGAGACTTTACTCCAAGATCAGCACTCCCAAAGCTACCATACAGATGTTGAAGAGCATGGTGGGGGAAAAATGGAACACCGCTGGGCTGAGTAAAACCCCCCACCCCAATTCAAAGAGAAAGAAACAACAGTACATGTAATAAAGCAAAAATAGGTTTTTGTTTTGTTTTTTCAAGTGATAAAATGAGAAATTCTTATACAGTAATGAAGGAACCTAGCACAGCTGCAAATGTCCAATGAAGGCCTGAGTGAAAAAGGGAATCCATTATATCAGAATCAAAAATATGTGTGTGACATAGAGGAATCCAGCTATTTCAATATCCCTTAAATACCAATATTGAATCATAGAACCTGTCAGACAGCTGATCAAAGCATTTGGTAATGTACCCTAACAGGGAAATTGAAATGCACCTTAAACTTTGTAATGAAATGTAATGATAACTTTGAAATGAATGTCTATAACTAATGTTGTTTGCATGTATTTTCTCCCAATTGCCTTCTCCAACAGACATTAGGGTATGATGAGGGCAGATAGATGGCTTAATCCTTTCTCCGTTTTAATTGATCCCTGCTGTTCAGTTCAGGCCTCAGCACAATGATATAGCATTTCGGGGAAAAGATGCAACCCAGTAACCCAGCACTGGAGGCCAAAATGGAGAAGATCTCCACAGCCACCATGTGTTTCCCTCTTGTGCTCAGGTAGGTGGGAACAAAAGAGATCCAAACACTGCAAAATGCTAACATACTGAAGGTGATGAACTGGGCTTCGTTAAAACTGTCAGGTAACTTGCGGGCCAGGAAGGCCACAATGAAACTAGCAATGGCCAAGAGGCCCATGTAGCCCAAGACACAATAGAACATGGTGACAGACCCAATATTACATTGCACAATGGTTTCTTCAGCTACTGAATTCATGTCTAGCTCAGGGAAGGGAGGAAACGTTGTCAGCCACAGAGTACAGATACCAACTTGAATGAGGGAAGCTGAAAGGACAATGGAATGAGACAGTTTCTTTCCCACCCATTTCTTCATCTTGGATCCTGGCTTTGTGGCTATGAATGCTAGAGAAACAATGATGGTCTTTGCCAATACACAAGAAACAGCAACTGAGAAGATGATGCCAAAAGCAGTTTGTTGGAGAAGGCAGGTCACTTTGCCAGGTTGGCCGAGGAAAAGCAAAGAGGAGAGGAAGCAGAGCAGAAGGGAGATAAGGAGAGTGTAGGTGAGATCTCGGTTGTTGGCTATGACTATGGGGGTATTATTGTGCTGGATAAAAATAGCTAACACCAAAGCAGTAATCAAAGAACATAAGGCACTAAGAGAGGCTAAAGTGATCCCTAAAGGTTCTTCATAGGACAAAAAATGTATAACTTTGGGGATGCATCCATTTCTCTTCTTGTTTGGATATTGATCTTCTGGGCAATTGAAACATACGTCCATATCTGAGAAAAGTAAAGAAAACTATGAACAGAAATCCAGCGGCAATTCATTTGACTTAGCCCATTGAATGAACCATGTATTCTGACAAATTGTACATTATGGCTGTCCCACCACAACAGGACTGGCTGCGGAGGCACATTTGTGGCACATTGGGCATGAGTGACATCACACCAACGAGCAGTGAACATATAAAACTTGTATGAAATGGGGAGGTCTGCTTTAGGGCCTTTTTGGAGGAGCAAATCTTTGGTTTGATTCCCATCCCTTCTAACGCATGTTCATTCATGCAGGGGCCTCTCTCTGCTCCCTTTCGCTTGCAGCCTGCCAGTTGCTATCTTTTGAAGAAGAACATTCTAGCATATCATGCCTACCACCCTCCTTTGCTGGGGCTTTGGGTTTTTCTCCCTCCAGCAGTCGTAGCTGGATTGATACCTGAAGACTCTTGCGTTCACTGGTGAAACAGCAATAAAACTGTTTGCAAAATTGCAAAGCAAAGCAGGGTCAGGCAGGGTTTCAAAATCAATACGCAACCAGAGATTGTATGAGAGCAAATGCATTCCTTTGCTGGCCTTTCATAGCTCCTCTTAATTCACAGTATGCATAGGCTGTCACTGGGTTGCCGTGCCCCAAATTCCCCCTATTCCTTAGTTTGCTTTGAGCTTCCTCCAATTATGATGCCTGTTATAGGCTTTTTTGATTCAGGATTTATGTATTGAAGGGGAGTGGGTTTTCCTCCAAAACTGACCAGATAGGCAAGGATTCAATTTGTGTCACCCAATGGCTACAGTTCTGCCTTTTGAATTTATCCTCCTCAGCTGATCTTGTTATGTTCACTAAATAAAAGTGGCCCATCTCTCGCAAAATACTGGAAAGGAATGCAAATACCAGCTAAAGAAGAATGGCTCTGTAAGGTGTGTGAGTATTTAGAATTGGCCAAACTTACAGATATAATAAGGTACAAACCCAAGAATAGAGTGGAAAGGGAGTGGGAGTGTTTGAACGAGTATTTTAAAAAAACAAAGTGTTAAAATGAATATCTGGTTGAGCTTAGAATGAACCCGTGAAGAGCTAAGAGAGGGATGGGGATAGCAGATTTAAATAAATAAAAATTAAAGAAGTTTAAAAGAAAAATAAGGAATACAGATTAGTAAAATAGTGTATAGGGAAGCTGTGTCTGGTCGGTGGAAGTCTTTCTTTTTAGCTTCTTTGTTTGTTTGTTTGTTTTTTGTTTGTTATTTTGTTTTTGTTTTTAAGGTGATCGCTTTTCCAGTATTGTAAAAATATGTAATTACATGAAATTTGATACACGTATGTGTAGTTTATAATTTGTCTACACGAGTAAGGGGGTACTGTATGACAATGTCTTCTGGCAAGGTTTTTGAAATTTTGAAATTTTGTGTTTTTGGTTTGTGAAATGATTTTTTAAAAATAATATATAAAGTTTGATATATAAAAAAATTAAGAAAAAAAAGTGCCCCAGCTCAAGCCCTGCCTGCTTCTCAGTCTTTTTATTTGGTAATCAGGATGCAAGGGCATTACCTACCAGTCTGGTTTGAAATCTTCCCTTCTGGGCATGGAGCACAATCATAGCAACAAAACTTTTCCGCTTCCTTCCTTTTCTTCTGATGACCAGAGCGACAGGGTTCATTGCACAAAGAAAGGGGGAGCACCTATAGAAAGGAGTAGGGGGTGGAAGAGCTTTCATATATGTCACCCACAGAGCCATCTTAAGCTTCAGTAATGTGTGTTAAGTATTAGCTGTGTTTGTGAAGGGGGCATTATTTTAGTGCACTTTCAAGGTAATACTAATTTCAAAGTGGGGAAAAGGAGATTTGCCATATCAATTTCGCATCATATTTCTTAATCCACTAGACATCATTGTTGTTCTTTTTATTCCTGTTGTTATTTAGCAGCTTTAAACTACTAAACTCTCTGCAGGTGGATAACTACAATCCGTACCTGGTTAAAACTTTGTTGCCATAGAATTTTGTCCTCATTGATGATTAACTCTTTATTTCCGCTATCACTGAGACCCACCCATCCAACCTTCACTCTCTGGAAAGAGGTGTTTGGGAATGTGACCAGATTCATGATATCAAATCCTCCTCTCATTTCCCTGTTATCATTAAATGATACCGTTTGTCCCGCTGAGTTATTAAATGAAACACCTTGAAGAAATGAGTTGATCTATTTAAAAAGAAAAAGAAGAATCAAATTATTTGAGGTTCCCAAGTGGAACAGATTCCAAGGAAGTTACATGGTGAAATGTACATCAGGAAGAGTGTAACCATGACTAAGATGCTGAATACTTTATAATCTGTTTTTTTACATAGGAGTAGAGGGGAGAAGCTCACTTGTTGAGCATATCCTTGCATGGAAAGTTCCCAGATTCAATTGCCAGAATCTTCAGCTAACACTGGGAATCTCATCTTGACTCAAACCCTGGAGAGTCAAAGCCAGTCGGAACGCCCAGGGCTTTCCAAACCTGGGTCTCCAGCTGCTTTTGCACTTAAAGAGCAATCATCCTTAGCTAGAAGGACCAATGGTCAGGGATTATAGGAATGTCAGTCCAAAAACAGCTGGATACCCAAGTTTGGAAAGTCCTAGTATACACAAAAGAGATGACTGAAAGGCCTAACTCGATATACGGAAATTCCTGTGTTCTTTCTCCAAATAGATCCATTGACATAAGAATATTTGGCTCTGCAACATTACCTGCCAAGTCTGCAGAGATGGAAATCCAACACTGTAACCAACAGTCACTGCTCTGTGTGGGGATCTGGATGAGGAAATGGCATGCAATGCGTGAGCTACAGCATAGGCAGCATTATAGATACTGTAGCTCTGCCCAGTCATGTGCATTTCAAAAACACCTGCAGGGAGACTTTCCAGCCTCTCCTCTCCAGTACATGTTCCATCTTCCTTGACAGGCATACCTGGATCAGGATAGGGACAGTCAAATGCCTGCTCCCAGAAGTCCTTCCAAAAGCCATCTGTTTTGGTCCTGTGTGTTTGGATGTTCTGAAGGAATTGGTTGAACTTTGGAAGCTCTTCTGAGTGAATTGTAAAGGAAAGGGCACCTTGGAACAGCTGAAAATCCCATTTCCCCTGAAATCCGAATGATACAAAATCTATCTGAGCTGTCATGATCCAGACCTTTCCAAATGATGTGTTTTGCAGATTTCTATCATCTAAGAAAGAGATAGCTGTCCTCAGCTATGATATTGTCCCATCTGTTCCATAGATGATAAGCGTACTGGCCTTTTCATCTCTGAGACCTTCATAAATATTTTCAATTTCACCAAATATTTTTTCCATATCTTCTAAACGAGCTTGAAGTGGGATTCTTTTTGTGAAGGCTGAACAGATCCCATTCTGGCTAAACAATGGCTCCATGGTCTTCAGAAAATGTTCTCCGCTGTCAAATTTCCCAACAAAGAGCCCCACCCACTTCCATCTGAAATACTGAAGTAACCGGATAATCCCTACATATTGAAGGTCTTCATTTGGGACCATGGTATAAAAAGACTTCTGTCTTGATTGACTCTCCTCTGAAGCAAATGAGCCATAGGTGAGCTAAAGGAAAGTGATAATTTAATAGAACATTTCCTTAAGAAATTTGTAGACACAGTTCGAATTAAAAAAATACTGGCTAGATTTCTAGTTGTGGGGAAATCATGAGATTTTAGGCTATTTCTCTCTCACACTAATATTTCCCTATTCTTTCTAAATAAAAGTATGTCAAAAGAAACTTCCCCACATTCCCCTATGCACTGATTCTACCTGTGGGACCCTGTAGAGACTTAAGACATCTGCCATGTGGATAGAGATGTCAAAATAAATTCCCCCAATCACAGCCATGAGGCTTTTTTGAGTGTCACATTTGTAGTTGGGGACAAATCTTTGCCATTTGAAGAGAATGTACAAAGTGGTTCGATAGGTCATTCTTGCATTAAAGTAGCTGTCATAGATGTGGAAACCAAGGGTGACATTGGGCAGGATTTTCGAATGGTCATTGATCTCTTTTATGGCAAACACAATGGCCAGGATGTTCTGATAGAACTTTGTTTTTACACTGTCAATAGGGAAGATATAAAAAGAGAGGTGGGATTATGAGTACCTTTAACAGATTTGTACCACTTGGCTACAATATCATCAATTATATGATAAATTTAACTCTGATAATAAAATTGGTTTCCAAAAAGAAGAATCAAAATTCCAGCTAGAACTCTTGAATAATTCCAAAATGGATCCGTCAAAAATGCATAATTTCTTACTCGAATGGGAACTTAAAAATGAACAAATAGTGATCATGTGAGAACAGGACTTTGGATACGCGATTCCATTAGACCTATGGGAAAAACTATGGAAATCAGATATTAATTTCACTGCATGTAACACTATCAAAGAAAATGTTATGAAGATGTTTTACAGGTGGTATTTAACCCCTGTAAAACTAGCCAATATTTATAAATTACCATCGAATTAGTGTTGGAGATGTAAGGTGTCAGATGGATCTTTGTATCATGTCTGGTGGGGATGTGATAAAATTAAATTGGGGGGGGGATATGAAGGCAGAAGGCTAAAGAAGGCTGAGTGCTCATTGGAAGGGCAGATCCTGAAGCTGAGGCGTCAATACTTTGGCCACCTCATGAGAAGAGAAGACTACCTGGAAAGACCCTGATGTTGGGAAAGATTGAGGGCACAAGGAGAAGGGGATGACAGAGGATGAGATGGTTGGACAGTGTTCAATTTTGTTCTGTGAACCACCATGAGACTTCCAGGTATAGGCCAGTATATAAATTCAATAAATAAATATTTCTAAATAAAATTTCTTTGAACATATGATCATGCAAATAATACATGTTGTTCTTTGCTGATTCAGTGGAACGTAGAATAAATAGGGGTGGGAAGGATATTCTTGCTTACTGTGGAATATCAAACAGCTCCTGAGAAGGATGTTCCTTGAATGAAGGGTCATTAAAAAGGTAGGTGGTCTGACTTACAATCCCACCAATGAAGAGGTCCCCTGCTTGACCCCATTCATGGGGCACAAGAAGTGGATCAGCTGCAGGGCACTTCTCTGTCCGGACTTCACACATTGTGTGAGGCAGTAGCAGCAGCAGCAGCATCAAGAGCCTCAGCATGGTAGCTTCAAACTCTCTCTTGGAAGATGCAGAGTTGTCCAAAAATCTGCCGTGTCTTGATTGTACTGTCTTGGAGGTTGCACTTAGCCTTCTTTTTAGCATCAGCAGGTGTAAAAATGCTTTGAATATGAACTTAAATGATTACAACTCCATTATAATAATAATCAAAATGTTGACAATAATGACCCCCCTCCCTATGTCCAACACTCCTACAACTCATTGACACAGGAGTATATTTAATACTCTTACAATGCTGGGTTATTGACTGTTTTGTGATGTCCTTAGGAAACTCCTGAGAGCTCTGTCTAACTGAAAAATTATAGTGATCTGGATCACTGCAGAGGGAGATAATTACTTCATTATATCTTGGAGACCGAGTGGCACTTTTCTCAAAAACTATTTAAATTATTATTTTCTCCAGATGTACAAAACAGGTTGGCTCTAGTCCCTGAAGGACTGAGACAATGGAATTTGAGTTCTATGTTGAGTGAACCTCAGACAAGGGCCCCGGACTCTGAACTTTATTTTTTAAAAAGTAATCCTCAATATCTCACAGAAAGAAAGTGATGACATGTTCGGTTACAATTTTCTGAATTTGTATTTTATTTTAGATTTGAGGGTCCTTTGTTACTTTTGTCAGTGTCTTCAGCCTACAAATGAAGTCAGGGCTGTGAATGATACGTGAGTTGTTTTAACACCAGACAGAGGGAATCTGTGAAGTCCTTTAGAGTTTTTGTTTCCCGAATCTATCTGTTGATGGACGGCTGCCCTGCCTCGGCCCCGGACACACTCACCAGGTGCTTGGAAGCTGTGGCTGGATGGCTACGTGGGAGCCGACTGAAGCTAAATCCTTCGAAGACAGAGGTGCTCTGGCTAGGTCGGGGCGACATGGGGTTGGGGGGCCAACTCCCATCTTTTGCAGGGGCTCAATTGGTACCGGCGCCTTCTGTCAAGAGTTTGGGTGTAACCTTTGACGCCTCCCTTTCCATGGAGGCGCAGGTTACATCCACAGCAAAGGTGGCATTTTTTCATCTCCACCGCATCAAGCAGTTGGTCCCTTACCTCTCTCGCCCCGATCTGGCCACTGTGATCCATGCGACAATCACCTCCAGGCTTGACTATTGTAACTCGCTCTATGCAGGGTTGCCCTTAAAGCTGACCCAGAAACTCCAGCGGGTGCAGAATGCCGCGGCGAGGCTCCTTACAGGGTCCCGGCCGTGGGATCACATTCATCCAGTGCTTTACCAGCTGCACTGGCTCCCGGTGGAGTACAGGGTCAGGTTTAAGGTGCTGGTTTTGACCTTTAAAGCCCTATGCGACTTGGGACCCTCGTACCTACAGGACTGCCTCTCCTGGTATGCCCCGCGGAGGACCTTAAGGTCCACAAACAATAATATTCTGGAGATCCCGAGTCATAAGATGGCTAGATTGGCCTCTACTAGAGCCAGGGCCTTTTCAGTACTGGCCCCAACCTGGTGGAACGCTCTTTCCCAGGAGACCAGGGCCCTGCGGGATTTGTCATCTTTCCGCAGGGCCTGCAAGACAGAGCTGTTCCGCCTGGCCTTTGGGTTATACTCAGCCTGACCCCGGTGTTTTCCTCCCTCATGGCTTGGATTTAGGGACTACTTGAAATGAGGCTGCACTTTAAATTTTAATACTGTATTTTAATCTGTATTTTAATTAATTGTTTTTATGTTTTATTGTAATTCTGTTGGTGTCAGCCGCCCTGAGCCCGGTTTTTGACTGGAGAGGGCGGGGTATAAATAAAAATTCATTATTATTATTATTATTATTATTATTATTATTATTATTAAGGGTATTGGGTGCATATTTTCTGGCATTCGGTGGGCATTTGGTGGGAGGTAACCTTTCTTGAATTCTTTCCAATTCAAGTCACCCTTCACCTATGGGGCGACCAGTTCGAGAACACCAGGGTATGCTTTTGGTCCGACAACCAGGCAGTGGTAAGATTCAAAGGCAAGTAATCGGGTCATTCGGGTGCTTCACTTGTTTATGCTTGAATGCCTCATGGCTCAGTTTCTCCTAGGCCTAAATAATGAAATGGGGGGGTGCCTTATTTCGCTTCCAGATGGAGCATTTTCGAGATCTCGCACCCGAGGAGCTCAGCTTCCAGACACCTTCCCAGATGAGCTTTTGGAGACTGGACAAGAGAAATGACACGGGGAGTATTGCATTCCCTAGTGCCTTTCCCTAGTATTCTTCTTATTCATCCCTTATTCTAGGGCATGGGCAGCATTTGAGGGGTTCTGATCCCACTATGGCTTTGCTCCCAGACAGGCGGCTTCTGAAGCGGATGTATTGAAGTACATGGTTTCCCTTAGGCAGAGAGGCCTGGCCATCAGAACCATGTCACTCTATAGGGCAGCCAGATATTATTTTTGTCACTTCCTCCAGCAACCAGACCCTTGTAATACATTTCATGTTAAGAAGCCGATCGCTGGCTGGAGGTGCTTAAACACACACCCCAGCCAGACACTAGAAAACTGATCACTTCTGACACCTTACAGCCAATATGGGGCAAGCTGCCCACGGTTGCTTGTTAAGGTACGAGGATCACCTATTCCATGCTGCCTACTACATGGCTTGCTTTGGGGCCCTACACATAGGTGAATACACTGGCGGTAATTCTTTGTCGTTGTCCCCAATTTGGGATTACACATTAATGACATAAGCTTCACTGGGTGTGACCTGGAACTTAGAATCTGTGCCTCTAAAACAGATCAATTGCAGAGGGGCACAAACTTAATGCTGCCCCCCATCCCACTCAATGGCGCCTTCCCAGTGCATATTTGTTGATTTCTAAAAGTCTACCCTGGCTGCACGGGCCCCCTTTTCATTCCTGCTAATGCCTGTGGTCTGTCATATCACTCAATTCACTGCAGTCCTGTGGAAGGCTATTCTGGCATGTGAGGGCAACCCACAATTTTCTGGGCACTCCTTTCGCATTGGAGCTGCAACTACCGCAGCTGCATGGGGGTGGGACCCTGCATGCATTAAGACAATGGGCCAATTGTGCTCTGCGGCTTACCGAGGCTACATCCGTTTTTGCCAGCTGCCATTTACCGCGTCCTTTTAATCCCTTGCTTTTCAGGTTCCTGGGAGCCAGAAAAGGAGGCTGCCCACAACACAGGTAATTCCTGTTTCAGGAACTTCAGGCCAGTTTTCTGTGACCCAGAAGGACCAGGTTACAGGTAGGTAGCCGTGTTGGTCTGGGTCGAAGTAAAATAAAAAAATTCCTTCAGTAGCACCTTAAAAACCAACTAAGTTTTTATTTTGGTATGAGCTTTCGTGTGCATGCACACTTCTTCTGATACCAGAAGGACCAGTTTGCTTCTGTCAAGGAGGGAGAACCTGTCCAACTCAACTGCTCTTATGAAGGAACCAAATATTGCTTGCAGTGGTACAAGCAGCAGTTGGGCAGGAGGCCCAAATTTATACACTTGATGGTTCAGACTGGAACTGAGTTTCATGACTTCAAAATCAGCCTGGACAAAAAGAAGAAAACCACCTCCTTGTACCTGATGAACACCGGGCTGCACAATTCTGCTGTCTATTTCTGTGCTCTTGAGCCACAGTGCCACAAAGACACACCTGGCCTGACACAAAACCTGGAGAGGCCCTTCATGCGGGCTTTGGGGAGCAGAGGTTTTCTCAGGATCACGATCATCTTCAGCCTTCTGTATTTCAAGTCTTCTTCTTTTTTGGCGATCACTCGTAGCCAAGTAAGATTGTCTTCCATTAACACGATTTTAACAATGGGTCCGTAAGTCACTGTGGACAGTGGAGGCGAATTCTGGATCCACACATCCTTCCACAGTGGGGACATTGGTTTCCAGGCGGGAGTTGATCACGGTGTGGATTTGCCAAGCGTGCCTTCCTCTCTTGCGTGTTTCTCCCTTGCGTCCTGAGATCGAATTTCTTCAAAGCCTATGACACCTTTGGTAAAGGCTGTTCTCCAACTGGAGCGCTTGCAGGCCAGTGTTTCCCAGTTGTCAATGTTTATACTACATTTTTAAAGATTTGCCTTGAGAGCATCTTTAAACCTCTTTTGTTGACCATCAACATTACGCTTTCCATTTTTAATTTCGGAATAGAGTAGTTGCTTTGGAAGATGATCACCAGGCATCTGCACAACATCCAACGAAGTTGATGTTGAAGAATCATTGTTTCAACCAGGGGCGTTGCACCAGGGGGGGGGCACCCCTAGCTCCACTCTGTGGGGGGCAGTGAACTCTGTGAGGGCAGCACCCCCGCCGCACCTCCACCACCACCATTGAGGAGAGCTCCTGATGTTGCTGGCTGCCACTCGCCTCGCCCCTCCCAGGATCTGCCGTGGGAGCGTCCACAGCGCGCATGCATCGCGCCGTGTGTCGTGACTGCTGTGCCCTCCTCCCTGCATGGAAAGAAAGTGGCAGCTGCTTTCTTTCCATGCAGGGAGAAGTGACACACAGGGCTGCTATGTGCCTCCCTCCTCCCTTCTCCCTGCATAGAAAGGTTTGTCGCGGGGGTGTCCGTAGTGCACATCACTGTCACCCCCCTCCAGCCCCAGGGTGGCACCCGCCCGCGCACCGAGCGAGGCTTTCTACCTGGAATCTGGAGGCTGGAGGTTCCGTTTTGAAGTCGCGGGGGGGGGGGCGCGACCCCCCTCTACGTAGCACACATGCGCAGCTTCGTTATGCAGTAATGCATGCGTCATTATGTAGTGACGCATGCGCGCTATGGGCAATGCCCCCTCCCCATGCACGGCAATTTGCCGCACCAGGTGACGAAGCGGCTTCCTCCACCTCTGCATCTATTACAAGGCAGCACCATACTGCAGCCCACTAGGCCCAGCCAGTTGAAGGAAGGAAGGAGACAGGGGGTTGCCACAACACAGCCTTGTTGGAAGGTTATAAGGAAGGGGCAACAGCCCACCACTGCCTTCCAATCTGATCAGCAGACAGCAGTGCAAACCACCGCCCCCCCCACAGGCTGGTTAATGTGTAGAAAGGATGGAACATGCTCATACAAACTAAATGGCGCAGACCAGATGTTCAAAACAAAATAGTGCCGACCATGTGATCCAAACAAAAATGGTGCTGACCATGAGAAAGCAACAAAATTGGTGGCAAATGCCTGCTGCACAAGGGAAAAAACTTAGGTGTGCCCCCCCCCCCAGCATTGCGCATGTTGCACCCGCATACCGTACAAGATGCCCACAAATTGGGCTAGTGTCCCCAGCACCATAGCAAAGTGAGAGGGTGGCTGCAGTGGGGCACAGCTTAAAATAATAAAGACTCAATAATCCCAAATTAAATGGTCCTTGTTTTCCTATCCCATTCTATATTACACTTCTATTTTACTTATTTAAACAAAGTATTATGGGGGGGGGGAAATGCAACAAAAGTATTCTGGGGGGGGAATGCATATATTTACATAAATAACATGAAAATACATTATATGAAATATTGGATACAGAAATGTGTTGTTGTTGTTGTTTAGTCGTTTAGTCGTGTCCGACTCTTCGTGACCCCATGGACCATAGCATGCCAGGCACTCCTGTCTTGCACTGCCACCCGCAGTTTGGTCAAACTCATGTTCGTAGCTTCGAAAACACTGTCCAACCATCTTGTCCTCTGTCGTCCCCTTCTCCTAGTGCCCTCAATCTTTCCCAACATCAGGGTCTTTTCCAAGGATTCTTCTCTTCTCATGAGGTGGCCAAAGTTCTCCAACTGGACTCCAACAGAAATGTGTATACTCCAACAGAAATGTGTATATCAGGATAAATGACCCCTAAAACACCGGGGGGGGATCGTGATGATTTTTTAAAAATATATGAGTATATTGCAATCTGCTTTGCAAATGAAAACTGGATTAAAGTTCAAAAGTTCAAAAGAACAATAAACTGAGAGAAATGATACCGACAGTTTCCTCCAAACAATAAACTGAGAGAAATGATACTGACAGTTTCCTCCAAACATAACATCTCTTTGTTGAAAAACACTCCCAGGGAGAAGAAATAGAAAGAAACCACAACACATGTAATAAAACAGAAATAGATTTATTTATTTCAACTGATAAAATGAGAAATTCTGATACAGTAATGAAGGAACCCATCACAGCTACCAATGTCCAATGAAGGCCTGAGTGGAAATAGAAAATATGCACGTGGAACATGTCAACATGACAGACAGCTGAACAAAGCATTTGGTTATATGCCCTAAAATTAAAATTGAAATGCAGCTTATACTTTGTAGAGAAATGCAGTAATAACTTTAAAACTAATGTCTATAACTAATGTTGTGTGCATGTATTTTCTCCCAACTGCCTTGCTCAAAAGACTTGAGGGTATGATGAAAGAAGACAGATGGCTTAATCCTTTCTTCGTATTAATTGATCCCTGCTGTTCAGTTCAGGTCGCAGCACAATGATATAGCATTTGGGGGAAAAGATGCAACCCAGTAACCCAGCACTGGAGGCCAAGATGGAGAAGATCTCCACAGCCACCATGTGTTTCCCTCTTGTGCTCAGGTAGGTGGGAACAAAAGAGATCCAAACACTGCAAAATGCTAACATACTGAAGGTGATGAACTGGGCTTCGTTAAAACTGTCAGGTAACTTGCGGGCCAGGAAGGCCACAATGAAACTAGTAATGGCCAAGAGGCCCATGTAGCCCAAGACACAATAGAACATGGTGACAGAGCCAACATTACATTGCACAATGGTTTCTTCAGCTACTGAATGCATGTCAAGCTCAGGGAAGGGAGGAGACATTGTCAGCCACAGAGTACAGATACCAACTTGAATGAGGGAAGCTGAAAGGACAATGGAATGAGCCAGTCTCTTTCCCACCCATTTCTTCATCTTGGATCCTGGCTTTGTGGCTATGAATGCTAGAGAAACAATGATGGTCTTTGCCAACACACAAGAAACAGCAACTGAGAAGATGATGCCGAAAGCAGGTTGTTGGAGAAGGCAGGTCACTTTGCCAGGTTGGCCGAGGAAAAGCAAAGAGGAGAGGAAGCAGAGCAGGAGGGAGACCAGGAGAGTGTAGGTGAGATCTCGGTTGTTGGCTATGACTATGGGGGTATCATTGTGCTGGATAAAAATAGCCAACACCAAAGCAGTAATTAAAGAACATAAGACACTAAGAGAGGCTAAAGTGATCCCCAAAGGTTCTTCATAGGACAAAAAATGTATAACTTTGGGGATGCATCCATTTCTCTTCTTGTTTGGATATTGATCTTCTGGGCAATTGGAACATGCATCCATATCTGAGAAACATAAAGAAAAGCTTAAATAGAAATTCAGTTCTGGTTCAAGATAGTTCTGCCTTTTAAATTTATCCTCCTCTGCTGATCTTGTTATGTTCACTAAGTAAAAGTGGCCCAGCTCAAGCCCAGCCTGTATGTCAGTCTCTTTAAGTGGCTCTCAGGATGCAAGGGCATTACATACCAATCTGGTTTGAAATCTTCCCCTCTGGGCATGGAGTACAATCATAGCAACAAAACTTTTTCCCTTCCATTCTTTTCTTCTGGTGACCAGAGCGGCAGGGTTCATTACACAAGGAAAAGGGAAGCACCTGTACAAAAATATGAGAGGAGTTGGGAATGGAAGTGCTTTCCTATATGCCACCCACAGGACAATCATACACTTCATCAATATGTGAACTTTAATCATAACCTAACAGGGCAAACTCTCTGCAGGTTGGTAACTACGATCCGTACCTGGTTAAAAGTTTGGTGCCATAGAATTTTGTCCTTCTTGATGATTAACTCTTTATCTCCTCTATCACTGAGACCCACCCATCCAACTTTCACTCTCTGGAAAGACGTGTTTGGGAATGTGACCAGATTCATGATATCAAATCCTCCTCTCATTTCCCTGTTATCATTAAATGATACCATTTCTCCAGCTGAGTTGTTAAATGAAACACCTTGAAGAAATGAGTTGATCTATTTAAAAAGAAAAAGAAGAATCAAACTATCTGAGGTTCCTAAGTGAAACAGATCCTAAGGTCAAGTTACAAGATGAAATGTAAACTAGCAAAACAGTATCCATAACTAACACGCGGAATAAATGGTAGCAGCTCTCTGGTTGATCATCTCCTTTGCATGGAAAGGGCCAAGATTCAATCCCCAGAATCTTCAGGTGAAACTGGGAATCTCATATTGTCTCAAACCCTGGACAGCAATAGCCAGACAGTGTACACAATACTGAAACATATGGATGTGAAGCCTAACTTAGTATAAAGCAGCTTCCTGTCCTTCTGCTAATCAGTCCATTGACATGAATTGATATTGATAGGTCCCAGTTTCAATTGGCAGAATCTTCCGGTAAAACTGGGAATCTCATCTTGACTCAAACCCTGGAGAGCCAAAGCCAGCCAAAGCACTCAGGGATTTCCAAACTTGGGTCTCCAGCTGCTTATGGAGAAAAAGACCAATCATCCCTAGCTAGCAGGACCAGTGGTCAGGGATGATGGGAATGGAAGTCTAAAAACTGCTGGAGACCCAAGTTTGTAAAGCCCTAGTGTACACAATGCTGAAACAGATAACTGAAAGGCCTAACTCAGTATAAGGAACTTCCGGTGTTCTTTTTGCTAATTGATCCATTGACATGAGTATATTTGGCTGTGTTAGATTACCTGCCGCTCACTGGAAGGACAGATCGTGAAGATGAAGCTCCAATACTTTGGCCACCTCATGAGAAGAAAGACTCCCTGGAAAAGACCCTGGTGTTGGGAAAGATTGAGGGCACTAGGAGAAGGGGACGACAGAGGATGAGATGGTTGGACAGTGTTCTTCAAGCTATGGACATGAGTTTGACCAAGCTGCGGGAGGCAGTGGAAGACAGGAGTGCCTGACATGCTCTGGTCCATAGAGTCTGAAAGAGTCAGACACGACTAAACAACTAAACAACAACAGCAATGCTCAGCACCTTCAATAAAGTAGGAATACCACGATTCTTTGGGTGAAGCCATGGCTGTTTAAAGTGCTTTGATATCACTTTAAATGTATAGTGCAAATGAGGCCTACATGTCCAACATCTGATTGGACAAACTGCGGGAGGCAGTGGAAGACAGGAGTGCCTGGCGTGCTATGGTACATGGGGTCACGAAGAGTCGGACACGACTAAACGACTAAACAACAACAACAGATTACCTGCCAAGAATGCAGAGATGGAAATCCAACACTGTAACCAACAGTCATTGCTCTGTGTGGGGATCTGGATGAGGAAACGGCATGCAATGCGTGAGCTACAGCATAGGCAGCATTGTAGATACTGTAGCTCTGCCCAGTCATGTGCATTTCAAAAACACCTGCAGGGAGACTTTCCAGCCTCTCCTCTCCAGTACATGTTCCATCTTCCTTGACAGGCATACTTGGAACAGAATAGGGACAGTCAAATGCCTGCTCCCAGAATTCCTTCCAAAAGCCATCTGCTTTGGTCCTGTGTCTTTGGATGTTCTGAAGGAATTGGTTGAACTTTGGAAGCTCTTCTGAGTGAATTGTAAAGGAAAGGGAACCTTGGAACAGCTGAAAATCCAAGTTTCTCTGAAAACCGAATGATACAAAATCTATCTGGGCTGTCATGATCCAGACCTTTCCAAATGATATGTTTTGCAGGTTTCTATCATCTAAGAAAGAGACAGCTGTTCTCAGCCATGCAATTGCCCCATCATCTCCATAAGTGATAACCGTACTGGCCTTTTCATCTCTGATACCTTCATAAATACCTTCAATTTCACCAGATATTTTTTCCATATCTTCTAAACGAGCTTGACGTGGGATTCTTTTTGTGAATGCTGAACAGATTCCATTCTGGCTAAACAATGGCTCCACGGTCTTCAAAAAATGTTCTCCGCTGTCATATTTGGCAACAAAGAGCCCCACCCACTTCCATCTGAAATACTGAAGTAACCGGATAATCCCTACAGTTTGAAGGTCTTCATTTGGGACCATGGTATAAAAAGACTTCTGCCTTGATTGACTCTCCTCTGAAGCAAATGAGCCATACGTGACCTAAAAGAAAATGATAGTTTAGCAGAACAGTTCCTTAAGAAATTTGTAGGCACAGTTCTAATTAGTTTTTTTTTTAAAAAAAATACTGGCTAGATTTCTAGTTATGGGGAAATCATGAAATTTTCAGGCTATTTCTCTCTCACACTATTTCACTTTTCCTTCTGAATAAAAGAATAGTAAAGTGAACTTCCCCATATTCCCCTATGCACTGATTATACCTGGGGAACCCTGTAGAGACTTAAGATATCTGCCATCTGGATCGAAGTTTCAGAAGTAAGTCCCCCAATCACAGCCATGAGGTTTTTCTGAGTTTCACATTTGTAGTTTGGGAGAAATCTTTGCCATTTGAAGAGAAGGTCCAAAGTGGTTTGATAGGTCATTCTCCCATCGAAGTAGCTGTCATAGATGTGGAAGCCAAGGGTGACGTTGGGCAAGATCTTCACATTGTCATTGATCTCTTTTATGGCAAAAACCAAGGCCAGGATGTTCTGATAGAACTTTGTGGTTACACTGTCAATAGGGAAGATATTTTAATGCACGTTCTGCCATATTCCTGTTCATAAATCTTATTCAGCCCAAATCTTTTTTATGGTAGAAGAGAGCAGTGTTATTTGCAATTCGCAGTGTATCTTTGACATACCTGCTCTTTTCTTGATTAGTGGTTTTTTCTCCTCTGCACTTTCAACTCTAAGCATCCTAGCAGAATAAACTTATTTCACAGTATAATGAGTAATTTGGTATTCCTTACATTAATTATGTTATTTTCATTGTCTGCAGTTTTTGGCATTTCCTTTCCCTCTGATGGCACTCCTTCATCATGCCTCTTTGCATTTACATATCTATATGTATTCCTATAAACCTGAAAATATACTATTGATGAAGACTCATCTGCTGAACATGATTTGGGGGAGGGGGGTCCAGAAAACCTTATGGAATAGAGTATTGTTAAGTCTTTAAGGTGTTGCAGGAGTCCTCTATGCTTTTGTCAATATGTTGGTTTTAGTTAGCTCTCTGTTCAGTCGTGTTCAAATATATACATAAACATAAACATATACATTTTATAATTTTCTTCTATTTGATTAACAAGGGATTTGAGGGTTGCTTGTTTCTTACCGAGGTGCCAATCTGGCACAGATGCCTGCCTCTCCACAATTTTCTTGCACTCTATCACAGTAAGCGTGGTGTGTGTGTGTGTGTGTGTGTGAACCTACTGTTGACAAAATATTTTTCTTGCTCTTTTCCTGATTTCTGGCTTTTCTCCTCTGCAATTTCAACTCTAAGCATCCTATCAAAATAAACTTATTTCACAGTACAATGAGTAATTTGGTATCCTTGCATTAATTATGTTATTTTAATTGTCTGCAGTTTTTGACATTTCCTTTCCCTCTGATGGCACTTCTGTACCATGCCTCTCTGTGTTTATATATCTATATGTATTCCTATTATCAACCTGAAACTATGCTACTGAGGAAGTCTCATCTGCTGAACATGATTGGGGTCCACTAAAGCTTATGGAATAAAGTATTGTCAAGTCTTGAAGGTGTTTCAGGAGTCCTCTATGCTTTTGTCAATATGTTGTTTTATTTAGCTCTCTGTTCGGTTGTGTTTCAAATCAGTTCGAATATATACACATACACATACACATACATATACATATACATATTATAATTTTATTCTATTTGATTAACACAGGATTTGAGGATTGCCTGTTTCTTACTGAGGTGCCAATCTGGCACAGATGCCTGCCTCTCCATCATTTTCTTGCTCTCATTCACAGTAAGCAGGGGGGAAAGAACCTACTGTCGGCAGAATATTTTCTTGCTCTGCTTCACCAACCATGCTGCCTCTACTTCACATGGAGCTTGCTTTCCAAAAAGAAAATTTAATATATTCTATAATCTCAGTATAATGCAGAATATTCAGAAAGCAGTTAAGAAGGAGGACTGGCTCTGCATTGAACTATTTCATTGGGTCGCCTGGCAGAGCTCTTCCAGATTGTATGGAGCCTTTTACAGTCTGCCCAAAATAGGTGATAGAACCAACAGTAGTTCACTGTGACCTGTTTGCAAAGGCATTTTAGGGATAAAATCATGGCTTTGTGTCTGTGGAATGCTCTCCCTAGGGAAGTTTGCCTGATTATACACCATTATACACCTTTAGGCATGAGGCAAAAAAGTTCATTTTTAACAAGCCTTTTGCTTGATTTGATTGACCTCCTATGTCATTTTAAAATGTGGTTCTTTTGGGAGGGGGGGGGCAGGTTATCAGGTTGCTGTTTTTATTTTGATTCTATATATTGTGGATTTATATGATGATTTTGATCTGTGAACCATCTCCAAGTATAGGGCAGTGTATGTATGTGTATATATATAATATCTTTGAAGATATAATCTCACATGCAAAGCTGTTTGTTATTGTTCTTTGCTGATTCAGGGGGGCGTAGAATAAATAAGGGTGGGAGGGATATTCTTGCTTACTGTGGAATGTCAAACAGCTCCTGAGAAGGATGTTCCTTGAATGAAACTTCATTAAAAAGGTAGGTGCTCTGAGTAAGAATGCCACCGATGAAGAGGTCCCCTGCTTGGCCCCATTCATGGGGCACAAGGATTGGATCAGCTGCAGGGCACTTCATTGTCCTGACTCCACACATTGTGTGAGGCAGCAGCAGCATCAAGAGCCTCACCATGGTAGCTTCAAACTTTCTCTTGGAAGATGGAGAGTTGTCCTTGTCTCCCATGTCTCAATTGAGCTGTCTCAGTGGTTGCACTTAGCCTTCTTTTTAGCATCAGCAGGTGTACAAATGCTTTGAATGTGAACTTAAATGATTAAAACTCCATTATAATAAGAAATGTTGATAATGATGAATTCCCCCTTCTCTCTATGCCCAGCACTCCTACATCTCACTGGCATAGAAGCATATTTAATGCTCTTACTAAGCTGGGTTGTTGACTGTTTTCAGATGTCCTTAGGAAACTCTTGAGAGCTCTGTCTAGCTGAACAAATGATTGTGATCTGGATAATTGCAGAGGGAGATAATTACTTTATTAGATCCTGGACTTTGAGTGGCACTTTTCCTCAAAACTTTCTAAATCATCATTGGACCTGGCCCCTTCAGAAATGCAACTGGGGAATTTGAGTGCAACAGCTCTATGTTGAATGAACCCCAGACAAGGGCCCCAGACTCTGAACTTTCATTTAAAAAAAGTAATCCTCAATATCTCCAATAAAGAAAGATATGACATGTTCAGTTAAACTTCCCTGATTTGTTGTTGTTGTTGTTGTTGTTGTTGTTGTTGTTGTTGTTGTTGTTTTTAAAAGATATGAGCATCCTTGGTTGCTTCTGTCAGTGTTTTCAGCCAACAAATGAAGTCAGGGCGGTGGCTGTTATGTGAGTTGTTTCAGCACCAGACAGAGGGAATCTGTGAAGTCATTTAGAGTTTTTGCTTCCTGGCTACCTTTCAGTGGACTTCCTTTGATTCCATCTTGTTAGCTATGTCAGGGAGGATTCAGAGGAACAGTGAGCAGAAGAGGCAGAACAGGGGATTGAGAGCAGTCAGGGAGAGCAGGGGCTCAGGGATGCTGAAGAGCCCTGTATCCACCCAGACGCCCGGGAAGGAAGCTCAGATTCAGGGAGGGAGGGGCCTTTCAAATCAGCACAGACAAGGAAGGAAATGAAACGTAAGAATCAAAGACATCTCATGTGATTCCCATGCCTACTTTACTGGCACGGGAATCATAAAAAGCCACTCTCCAAATCTGACTCACTGGGTTCGGACACTTAATTCTGAACTGTAGCAGTTTCTTGTATATATGTAATAAAGATTGTAAATACCACGCTGATTGTGCCGGGTGTTACTACGAAGGGGAAACACCACAACCACACGCTAGGAGTTCTGGGAATTTCCATAATTTGCCCTTCATTTCTCCCTGGTAACCAAGATGCACTTTTCTAAGGTTGGTTCATCTGAGTTCAACCCTGCAGAATAAATTTCTTGCAAGTACTGCTACACAATCAGCATGGTTGGGTGTTAAAGAACCAACTCAACAGATTGTGAATGCAGTGTGATTTAGGCATGTTTCCTGTTCTGTAGCAGCTTATGACCAGAGCTTGTTAACTCCCAGGGCAATGGTATACATGTCTACTAAGAAGCATGTTTCCTTGTGTTATTGATGACCCCCAAGTAAGTGGGTACAGGATGAGTTTCATAGAAAAAGGCAGTCTCCAAAGATGGAAAGAGGTTTCAAATCACAGTCCAGAATATCTGCACCAGATGATGCACCTGTACTGTCAAGAGGAGTGCAACCCATCTAGAAGAGGTCACCTTCCTGTTTCCCAGATCCAAGAGCCAAAACTCCACACACCTCTATGTTTAGTTTGATTGTCAGACCCTAATCTGCCCATTAATGACTCCAGACACCAATGAAGCAGCGAATTCTTAGGTCAGGGAGAAGAAGTCTTAGCTCCATCAGTATATTGATGAGACTTCACTCCAAGATCAGCACTCCCAAAGCTGCCATACAGAAAAAACCCCACTCCAATTCAAAGAGAAGGAAACAACAGTACATGTAATAAAACACAAATATGTTTTTGTTTTGTTTTTTCAACTGATAAAATGAGAAATTCTGATACAGTAATTAAGGAAGCCATCACAGCTGCAAATGTCCAATGAAGGCCTGAATGGAAAAGGGAATCCATTACATCAGAATCAAAAATATGTGTGTGACATAGAGAAATCCAGCTATTTCCATATCCCTTAAATACCAATATTGAATCATAGAACCTGTCAGACAGCTGATCAAAGCATTTGGTAATGCACCCTAACAGGGAAATTGAAATGCACCTTAAACTTTGTAGTGAAATGTAATGATAACTTTGAAATGAATGTCTATAACTAATGTTGTTTGCATGTATTTCCTCCCAATTACCTTCTCCAACAGACATGATGAGAGAAGACAGGTGGCTTAATCCTTTCTTCGTATTAATTGATCCCTGCTGTTCAGTTCAGGTCTCAGCACAATGATATAGCATTTCGGGGAAAAGATGCAACCCAGTAACCCAGCACTGGAGGCCAAGATAGAGAAGATCTCCACAGCCACCATGTGTTTCCCTCTTGTGCTCAGGTAGGTGGGAACAAAAGAGATCCAAACACTGCAAAATGCTAACATACTGAAGGTGATGAACTGGGCTTCGTTAAAACTGTCAGGTAACTTGCGGGCCAGGAAGGCCACAATGAAACTAGCAATGGCCAAGAAGCCCATGTAGCCCAAGACACAATAGAACATGGTGACAGACCCAACATTACATTGCACAATGGTTTCTTCAGCTACTGAATTCATGTCTAGCTCAGGGAAGGGAGGAGACGTTGTCAGCCACAGAGTACAGATACCAACTTGAATGAGGGAAGCTGAAAGGACAATGGAATGAGCCAGTTTCTTTCCCACCCATTTCTTCATCTTGGATCCTGGCTTTGTGGCTATGAATGCTAGAGAAACAATGATGGTCTTTGCCAACACACAAGAAACAGCTATGGAGAAGATGATGCCAAAAGCAGTTTGTTGGAGAAGGCAGGTCACTTTGCCAGGTCGGCCAAGGAAAAGCAAAGAGGAGAGGAAGCAGAGAAGGAGGGAGACCAGGAGAGTGTAGGTGAGATCTCGGTTGTTGGCTATGACTATGGGGGTATCATTGTGCTGGATAAAAATAGCCAACACCAAAGCAGTAATCAAAGAACATAAGGCACTAAGAGAGGCTAAAGTGTTCCCTAAAGGTTCTTTATAGGACAAGAAATGTATAACTTTGGGGATGCATCCATTTCTCTTCTTGTTTGGATATTGATCTTCTGGGCAATTGAAACATACGTCCATATCTGAGAAAAGTAAAGAAAACTATGAACAGAAATCCAGCAGCAATTCATCTGACTTAGCCCATTGAATGAACCATGTATTTTGACAAATTGTACATTATGGCTGTCCCGCCACAACAGGACTGGCTGCGGAGGCACATTTGTGGCACATCGGTCATGAGTGACAGCACACCAACGAGCTGTGAACATATTGTTGTATATAAAACTTGTATGAAATGGGGAGGTCTGCTTTAGGGCCTTTTCGGAGGAGCAAATCTTTGGTTTGATTCCCAGCCGTGTAACACTTGTTCATTTGTGTAAGGGCTTCTCTCTGCTCCCTTTCGCTTGCAGCCTGCCAGTTGCTATCTTTTGAAGAAGAACATTCTAGCATATCATGCCTATCACCCTCCTTTGCTGGGGCTTTCTTGGAAGATGCAGAGTTGTCCAAACATCTGCCGTGTCTCGATTGAACTGTCTTGGAGGTTGCACATAGCCTTCTTTTTAGCATCAGCGGGTGTACAAATGCTGTGAATATGAACTTAAATGAATACAACTCCCTTATAATAATAATCGAAATAATAATGACCCCCCCTCCCTTTGTCCAACACTCCTATACCTCATTGACACAGGAGCATATTTAATACTCTTACTATGCTGGGTTGTTGACTGTTTTGTGACATCCTTAGGAAACTCCTGAGAGCTCTGTCTAACTGACAAATTATTGTGATCTGGATCATTGCAGAGGGAGATAATTACTTCATTATATCTTGGAGACTGAGTGGCACTTTTCACAAAAACTATTTAAATTATTATTTTCTCCAGATGTACAAAACAAGTTGGCTCTAGTCCCTGAAGGACTGAGACAGGGGAATTTGATTTCTATGTTGAGTGAACCTCAGACAAGGGCCCCAGACTCTGAACTTTAATTTTTAGAAAGTAATCCTCAATATCTTACAGAAATAAAGTGATGATATGTTCGGTTACAATTTTCTGTATTTTTATTTTATTTTAGATTTGAGGGTCCTTTGTTACTTTCGTCAGTGTCTTCAGCCTACAAATGAAGTCAGGGCCGTGAATGATACCTGAGTTGTTTCAACACCAGACAGAGGGAATCTGTCGCCCCCCCCCCGACTCCTGAGCCTTGGCTTGGGAGTCGTAGGATGGGGTGCCGACTGTCAACCCCCCCCCCAGAGTGGAACCTGGGGCAGACCGCCCCTTGCTATGCCCCTGAATAGATGCCAACCCTTTCAGGATTATGAAAGGGTACCCTTTCAGCGATGCATGATAGTTGTTTGGTATATTTATACATATACAGTGGTACCTCGGTTTATGAACACAATTGGTTCCGGAAGTCTGTTCATAAACTGAAGCGTTCATAAACTGAAGTGAACTTTCCCATTGAAAGTAAAGGAAAGTGGATTAATCCGTTCCAGACGGGTCTGCGGAGTACTTAAGCTGAAGCGTTCATAAACTGAAGCATGGGTGTAATTGGTTGGACTGGATGGCCCTTGTGGTCTCTTCCAACTCTATGATTCTATGATTCTAAGTCTGTTCATAAACTGAAGCGTTCATAAACTGAAGCGAACTTTCCCATTGAAAGTAATGGAAAATGAATTAATCCATTCCAGATGGGTCAGCGGCGTTCATAAACCGAAAATTCATAAACCGAGGTGTTCATAAACCGAGGTTCCACTGTACAGTATATGTGTATTTAGTTAGGTGTGTGTGTGTGTGTGTGTGTGTGTGTGTGTGTGTGTGTGTGTGGTGTGAAAAAATCTCTGTGATTGCTCATGCCCCCATTGAGGGTATTGGGGGCATATTTCCTGGCATTCAGTGTGGCATTTGGCGGGAGCTAACCTTTCTTGAATACTTTCCCATTCAAGTCACCCTTCACCTATGGGGCGACCAGTTCGAGAACACCTGGGTATGCTTTTGGTCCGACAACCAGGCAGTGGTAAGATTCAAAGGCAAGTAATCGGGTCATCCAGGTGCTTCACTTGTTCATGCTTGAATGCCTCATGGCTCAGTTTCTCCTAGGCCTAAATAATGAAATGGGGGGTGCCTTATCTCGCTTCCAGATAGAGCATTTTTGAGATCTCGCACCCGAGGAGCTCAGGTTCCAGACACCTTCCCAGATGAGCTTTTGGAGACTGGACAAGAGAAGTGACACGGGGAGTCTTACATTCCCTAGTGCCTTTCCCTAGTATTCTTCTTATTCATCCCTTATTCTAGGGCATGGGCAGCATTTGAGGGGTTCCGATCCTGCTATGGCTTTGCCCCCAGACAGACGGCTTCCGAAGCGGATGTATTGAAGTACATGGTTTCCCTTAGGCGGAGAGGCCTGGCCATCAGAACGATGTCACTCCATAGGGCAGCCTAACATTTCATGTTAAGAAGCCGATCACTGGCTGGAGGTGCTTAACCCCCCCCCACACACACACAGCCAGACACTAGAAAACTGATCACTTCTGACACCTTACAGCCAATGTCGGGCAAGCTGCCCATGGTATGCTTCCTAAGGTACGAGGATCACCTATTCCATGCTGCCTACTACATGGCTTGCTTTGGGGCCCTACACATTGGTGAATGCACTGGCGGTAATTCTTCGTCGTCGTCCCCAATTTGGGATTACACATTAATGACATAAGCTTCACTGGGTGTGACCTGGAACTTAGAATCCATGCCTCTAAAACAGATCAATTGCAGAGTGGCACAAACTTAATGCTGGCCCCCTACCCACTCAATGGCGCCTGCCCAGTGCATGATATTTGTTGATTTCTAAAAGTCTACCCTGGCTGCACGGGCCCCCTTTTCATTCATGCTAATGCCTGTGGTCTGTCACATCACTCAATTCACTGCAGTCCTGTGCAAGGCTATTCTGGCATGTGAGGGCAACCCACAATTTTCTGGACACTCCTTTCGCATTGGAGTTGCAACTACCACAGCTGCATGGGGGTGGGACCCTGCACGCATTAAGGCAATGGGCCGATGCTGCTCTGCGGATTAACGAAGCTACATCCGTTTTTGCCAGCTGCCATTTACCGCGTTCTTTTAATCCCTTGCTTTTCAGATTCCCGGGAGTCAGAAAAGGAGGCTGCCCACAACACAGGACAGCCATTTGTTCCACAGCATTAGCCCCAACCCCCCCTAAGGTGCTGCATTTTTCTTTGCAGGCTAACCCCCCTTTTTCCATTCGAGGTTGCGGGCGTTGCTATGGTCACACAATGCTCGCTGTTTCCCGAGCCAGGAAGGAATTCCCCTGCTATGCAGGTTTTGCCTTCCCCGTACCAATTGTCACAACTTTGGCAGTTTTAGGCCTTGGGCGGAATCGTTTAGTTCATCAATCAAATGGAGGGGTAGCGTGGTAGTATACCTCTCATGCGGTGGCATTAGAAGGGACCCGTTAGAGGGGTTTTTATGCTGGGTATCAATGACCATGAGTGCTCGCTGTATGGTCAGATTCCCAGAACTGGAAAGGTGGGTAGCAAATTGCGTAAACCTACAGTATGTTCTGCAGTGTCCCCCATAACTCCTATCTACCCCTGTTTCCTTTGTTCCCAATCAGGGGGCTGATAGGAATATAGACCCAATGCCTAAGCCCAAGTTTTCCTGCACCTGAAATTTGTGGCACCTTATTTTTTCCTCCTAAAAAGTAAGAGGAAATTCTGTGCGTCTTATGGAGCGAATGTGTGGTCCCTGGAGTCGGCTTGCCCAGGAGCTAAAGGCAGATCCTGCTTTTTTAAAAAAGAAAAAAGAAAGAAGCTAAAGGCTAACAAGAGGAAATGAGCTGAAAGGAACCCGCTCAGTGGCTGATTGCAATAGATAGGGGGCGGAGATAAGAGAGCTAGCTCCCTTCCCTGCCCCTCCTGGCCCCTTGCCTAGGCCTCAATTGTTGCCTGCAGAGGGAGACATGTGACTGGCTGATTAGATTATTTGTCTGGAAACTGTAGAAATGGGTCCCTTTCCTTTCCTAGAGCTGTAGAACTGTGAGTTGAACCCCATAAAAACAGGATTTTTTTCCCCTTTGCAAGGAAACTCAGCAACTTTGAGGTGATCCTAAAAAATGGAGCTTTCCCCCTTTGCAAAAAAGATGCACAACTCTGAGCTGACCCCATGCCCCAAAATGGGGCTTTCCCCATTTGTAAAAGAAGCTTCCTCAAATATTTAATTTCAGGGGGGAGGCACCTGGGCTGCTATGCCTAGGACAATTCAAGAAAGCAAATTATTTTTTTCTTGTTTTCCTCCTCTGAAAACTAGATGCGTCCTATGGTCAGGTGCGTCCTATGGAGCGAAAAAAATGCGCTAAGGGCAGATTTAATCCCATAGCAACCTGTGTTTGTGCCTATTTACTTCTTCCCTGACTTCTGGGATAGGGGATCTTCGACAGGGCTTGCAACATAGAAATTCCAAGAACAACTAGAGAACAAGACAGAATCAAGGGAAGTCCACTGAAAGGTAGTGGGGAAACAAAAACTCTAAGGGACTTCACAGATTCCCTCTGTCTGGTGTTGAAACAACTCAGGTATCATTCACGGCCCTGACTTCATTTGGAGGCCGAAGACACTGACAAAAGTAACTAAGGACGCTCAAATCTAAAATAAAATAAAAATACAGAAAATTGTAACCGAACATGTCATCACTTTCTTTCTGTGAGATATTGAGGATTACTTTTTAAAAATTAAAATTCAGAGTCCGGGGCCCTTGTCTGAGGTTCACTCAACATAGAACTCAAATTCCATTGTCTCAGTCCTTCAGGGACTAGAGCCAACTTGTTTTGTACATCTGGAGAAAAAAATAATTTAAATAGTTTTTGAGCAAAAGTGCCACTCAGTCTCCAAGATATAATGAAGTAATTATCTCCCTCTGCAATGATCCAGATCACAATAATTTTTCAGCCACACAGAGCTCTCAAGAGTTTCCTAAGGACATCTGAAAACAGTCAACAACCCAGCATAGTAAGAGTATTAAATATGCTCCTGTGCCAGTGAAATATACAAATGTTGGGCACAGAGAGCGGGGGAGGTCATCATTATCAACATTTCTTATTATAATAGAGTTTTAATTATTTAAGTTCATATTCAAAGCATTTGTACACCTGCTGATGCTAAAAAGGAGGCTAAGTGCAACCTCCAAGGTGCTACTGAAGGAATTTTTTTATTTTGCAACCTCCAAGGCAGCTCAATCGAGACACGGCAGATGTTTGGACAACTCTGCATCTTACAAGACATATTTTGAAGCTATCATGCTGAGGCTCTTGATGCTGCTGCTGCTGCCTCACACAATGTGTGAAGTCCGTCTGAAGTGCCCTGCAGGTGATCCAATCCTTGTGCCCCATGAATGGGGTCAAGCAGGGGACCTCTTCATTGGTGGGATTGTAAGTCAGACCACCTACATTTTTAATGAAGTTTCATTCAAGGAACATCCTTCTCAGGAGCTGTTTGACATACCACAGTAAGCAAGAATATCCCCCCACCCTATTTATTCTACGCTCCACTGAGTCAGCAAAGAACAACATGTGTGATCTTATGTTCAAAGAAATTATATTTAGAAATATTTATTTATTGAATTCATATACTAGTAAGCAACTGTCAACCCTCAAATCTCTTGTTAATCAAATAGGAGACAATTATATATGTAGAGTGCCACAACCCCATAGTCGCCTTTGACGAGACTTAATCACCCAGGCATCCTTTAGCTTTTTTACCTGTACCGTATATATATGTATATGTACCGTATATGTATATGTATATGTATATGTATATGTATATGTATATGTATATGTATATGTAGTGATATTTTCTTTAAAAAATGTTTAGGGGTATTCCCATTTTGACTCATGAAATTCCCCATTTTATGGTTCCAACAGGGAAAGATAAATACAGTAAATGGAAATGTTCAAAGATTCACAAGATGTTTAGGGGTATGGATCCACCTGTGTCCCCCAGAAAAAAGCACTGTGTATATGCAGATGTATATATGCAAACTGATTTGAAACGCGACTGAACAGAGAGCTAAATAAAACCAACATATTGACAAAAGCACAGAGGACTCCTGCAACACCTTGAGGACTTAACAATACTCTATTCTATAAGCCTTTCTGGACCCCCCCCCATCATGTTCAGCAGATGAGTCTTCATCAATAGTATATTTTCAGGTTTATAGGAATACATATGTAAATGCAGAGAGGCATGGTGGAGGAGAGCCATCAGAGGGAAAAGAAATGCCAAAAATTGCCAACAATGAAAATGACATAATTAATGTAAAGATACCAAATTACTCATAAGGCTATGAAATAAGTTCATTCTGCTAGGATTCTTAGAGTTGAAAGTGCAGAGGAGAAAAAGGCAGAAGCCAGTCTGATGCATTAAAATATGTCCACCTCTCTTTTTGTATCTTCCCTATTGACAGTGTAAAAACAAAGTTATATCAGAACATCCTGGCCATTGTGTTTGCCATAAAAGAGATCAATGGCAATCCGAATGTCTTGCCCAATGTCACCATTGGTTTCCACATTTATGACAGCTACTTTGATGCGAGAATGACCTATCGAACCACTTTGGACCTTCTCTTCAAATGGCAAAGATTTGTTCCCAACTACAAATGCGATACTCAGAAAAACCTCATGGCTGTGATTGGGGGACATTCTTGTGACACTTCTATCCACATGGCAGATGTCTTAAGTCTCTACAGAGTACCACAGGTAGAATCAGTGCATAGGGGAATGTGGGGAAGTTTCTTTTGATATTTTCTTTTTTATTTTGCAAAGAATAGAGAAATATTAGTGTGTGAGAGAAATAACCAGGAAATTTCATGATTTCCCCATAACTAGAAATCTAGCCAGTTATTTTTTAAACCTAATTCGAACTGTGCCTTCAAATTTCTTAAGGAAATGTTCTATTAAATTATCACTTTCTTTTAGCTCACCTATGGCTCATTTGCTTCAGAGGAGAGTCAATCAAGACAGACAACTTCTTTTTATACCATGGTCCCAAATGAAGACCTTCAATATGTAGGGATTATCCGGTTACTTCAGCATTTCAGATGGAAGTGGGTGGGGCTCTTTGTTGCCAAATATGACAGTGGGGAACAATTTTTGAAGACTGTGGAGCCATTGTTTAGCCAGAATGAAGATATGGGAGAAATATTTGCTGAAATTGAAAGTATTTATGAAGGTCTCAGAGATGAAAAGGCCCATGCACTTATCATCTATGGAACAGATGGGGCAATTGCATGGCTGAGAATGGTTTATTTTATAATCGATAATAGACATTATCAAAATGCATCATTTGGAAAGGTCTGGATCGTGACAGCCCAGATAGATTTTGTATCATTCGGAGGTCAGAGAAACTTGGATTTTCAGCTGTTCCAAGGTGCCCTTTCCTTTACAATTCACTCAGAAGAGCTTGTAGAGTTCAACCAATTCCTTCAGAACATCCAAACACACAGGACCAAAGCAGATGGTTTTTTGAAGGACTTCTGGGAGCAGGCATTTGACTGTCCCTATCCTGATCCTGGTATGCCTGTCTTGGATGATGGAACATGTACTGGAGAGGAGAGACTAGAAAGTCTCCCTGCAGGTGTTTTTGAAATGCACATGACTGGGCAGAGCTACAGTATCTATAATGCTGCCTATGCTGTAGCTCACACATTTCATGCCATTTCCTCATCCAGATTCCCACACAGAGCAGTGACTGTTGGTTACAGTGTTGGATTTCCATCTCTGCAGACTTGGCAGGTAATGTTGCAGAGCCAAATATTCTTATGTCAATGGATCTATTTGGAGAAAGAACACAGGAATTTCCTTATACCGAGTTAGGCCTTTCAGTCATCTCTTTTGTGTATACTAGGACTTTCCAAACTTGGGTATCCAGCTGTTTTTGGACTGCCATTCCTATAATCCCTGACCAGTGGTCCTTCTAGCTAAGGATGATTGCTCTTTTAGTGCAAAAGCAGCTGGAGACCCAGGTTTGGAAAGCCCTGGGTGTTCTGACTGGCTTTGACTCTCCAGGGTTTGAGTCAAGATGAGATTCCCAGTGTTAGCTGAAGATTCTGGGGATTGAATCTGGGAACTTGCCATGCAAGGATATGCTCAACAAGTGAGCTTCTCCCCTCTTCTCATATGTAAAAAAAAGATTATAAAGTATTCAGCATCTTAGTCATGGTTACACTCTTCCTGATTTACATTTCACCATGTAACTTCCACTTGGGAACGTCAAATAATTTGATTCTTCTTTTTCTTTAAAATAGATCAACTCATTTCTTCAAGGCGTTTCATTTAACAACTCAGCGGGAGAAACAGTATCATTTAATGATAACAGGGAAATGAGAGGAGGATTTGATATCATGAATTTGGTCACATTCCCAAACACCTCTTTCCAGAGAGTGAAGGTTGGATGGGTGGGTCTCAGTGATAGAGGAAATAAAGAATTTATCATCAATGAGGACAAAATTCTATGGCACCAAAGTTTTAATCAGGTACGGATTGTAATTATCCACCTGCAGAGAGTTTGCACCTTTGAGTAAAGCTACTAAATAACGTCTGGAATAATAAGAACAACAATGATGTCTAGTGCATTGAGAAATAAGATGCGAAACTGATATGGCAAACCTCCCTTTTCCCACTTTGAAATCAGTATTACATTGAAAGTACACTAAATATGAAGCACAAAGATTGTCCTGTGGGTGGCATATAGGAAAGCACTTCCACTCCCAACTCCTCTCATATTTTTGTACAGGTACTTCCCTTCTCTGTGTGCAATGAACCCTGCCACGCTGGTCACCAGAAGAAAACAAAGGAAGGGGAAAAGTTTTGTTGCTATGATTGTGCTCCATGCCCAGAGGGGAAGATATCAAACCAGACTGGTAGGTAAAGCTGTTGCATCCTGATAACGAAATAAAAAGACTGAGAAGCAGGCAGGGTTTGAGCTGGGGCACTTTTATTTAGTGAACATAACAAGATCAGCAGAGGAGGATAAATTCAAAGGGCAGAATTGTGGCCATTGGGTGACAAAAATTGAATCCTTGCCTATCTGGTCAGTTTTTTTGGGAAACCCACTCCCCTTCAATACATAAATCCTGAAACAAAAAAGCCTATAACAGGCATAATAATTGGAGGAAGCTCAAAGCAAACTAAGGAATAGGAGGAATAAGGGGCGTGACAACCCAGTGATAGCCTATGCTTACTGTGAATTAAGAGGAGCTATGAAATCCCAGCAAAGGAATCCATTTTCTCTCACAAAATCTCTGGTTGCCTATTGATTTTGAAACCCTGCCTGACCCTGCTTTGCTTTGCAATTTTGCTAACAGTTTTATTGCTGTTTCTCCAGAGAAAGCAAGAGTCTTCAGGTATCAATCCAGCTACGACTGTGGGAGGGAGAAAAACCAAAAGCCCCAGCAAAGGAGGGTGATAGGTGTGATATGCTAGAATGTGCTTCTTCAAAAGATAGCAGCTGGCAGGCTGCAAGCGAAAAGGATCAGAGAGAGGCCCTTACACAAATGAACAAGTGTTACACGGCTGGGAATCAAACCAAAGATTTGCTCCTCCGAAAAGGCCCTAAAGCAGACCTCCCCATTTCATACAAGTTTTATATACAACAATATGTTCACAGCTCGTTGGTGTGCTGTCACTCATGGCCAATGTGCCACAAATATGCCTCCGCAACCAGTCCTGCTGTGGTGGAACAGGCATAATGTACCATTTGTCAAAATACATGATTCATTCAATGGGCTAAGTCAAATGAATTGCCGCTGGATTTCTGTTTATATTTTTCTTTATTTTTCTCAGATATGGATGCATGTTTCAATTGCCCAGAAGATCAATATCCAAACAAGAAGAGAAATGGATGCATCCCCAAAGTTATACATTTCTTGTCCTATAAAGAACCTTTAGGGAACACTTTAGCCTCTCTTAGTGCCTTATGTTCTTTGATTACTGCTTTGGTGTTGGCTATTTTTATCCAGCACAATGATACCCCCATAGTCATAGCCAACAACCGAGGTCTCACCTACACTCTCCTGGTCTCCCTCCTGCTCTGCTTCCTCTCCTCTTTGCTTTTCCTCGGCCAACCTGGGAAAGTGACCTGCCTTCTCCAACAACCTGCTTTTGGCATCATCTTCTCAGTTGCTGTTTCTTGTGTGTTGGCAAAGACCATCATTGTTTCTCTAGCATTCATAGCCACAAAGCCAGGATCCAAGATGAAGAAATGGGTGGGAAAGAGACTGGCTCATTCCATTGTCCTTTCAGCTTCCCTCATTCAAGTTGGTATCTGTACTCTGTGGCTAACAATGTCTCCTCCCTTCCCTGAGCTAGACATGAATTCAGTAGCTGAAGAAACCATTGTGCAATGTAACGTTGGGTCTGTCACCATGTTCTATTGTGTCTTGGGCTACATGGGCCTCTTGGCCATTGCCAGTTTCATTGTGGCCTTCCTGGCCCGCAAGTTACCTGACAGTTTTAACGAAGCCCAGTTCATCACCTTCAGTATGTTAGCATTTTGCAGTGTTTGGATCTCTTTTGTTCCCACCTACCTGAGCACAAGAGGGAAACACATGGTGGCTGTGGAGATCTTCTCCATCTTGGCCTCCAGTGCTGGGTTACTGGGTTGCATCTTTTTCCCGAAGTGTTACATTATTGTGCTGAGACCTGAACTGAACAGCAGGGATCAATTAATACGAAGAAAGGATTAAGTCATCTATCTGCACTCATCATACCCCAATGTCTGTTGGAGAAGGCAGTTGGGAGAAAATACATGCACACAACATTAGTTATAGACATTCATTTTAAAGTTATCATTACATTTCACTACAATGTTTAAGGTGCATTTCAATTTCCCTGTTTCTATGATTCAATATTGGTATTTAAGGGATATGGAAATAGCTGAATTTCTCAATGTCACACACATATTTTTGATTCTGATATAATGGACTCCCCTTTCCACTCAAGCCTTCATTGGACATTTGCAGCTGTTATGGCTTCCTTCATTACTGTATCAGAATTTCCCATTTTATCAGTGGGGGGGGGCACCCTATTTGTGTTTTTTTACATGTGCTATTGTTTCTTTCTCTTTCTTTACTCTGTGAGTGAATTGGAGTGGGGATTTTTACTCTGCCCAGCGGTTTTCCATTTCCCCCCACCATGCTCTTCAACATCTGTGTGGCAGCTTTGGGGAGTGCTGATCTTGGAGTGAAGTCTCATCAATATCCTGACGGAGCTAATACTTCTTCTCCCTGACCTAAGAATTAGCTGCTTGATTGGTGTCTGGAGTCATTAATGGGCAAATTAGGGTCTGACAATCAAACTAAACCTAGAGGTGTGTGGAATTTTGGCTCTTGGATCTGGGAAACAGGAAGGTGACCTCTTGACAGTAAAGGTGCATCATCAATGCTACCATTCAGTAGATTTGTAACTGGCTGGCTGACCAAACCCAAAGGTTGCTCATCAATGGCTCCTCTTCACCCTGGAGAGAAGTGACTAGTGGGGTGCTACAGGGTTCTGTCTTGGGCCCAGTCTTATTCAACATCTTTATAAACGACTTGGATGATGGGCTTGAGGGCATCCTGATTAAGTATGCAGATGACACCAAATTGGGATGGGTGGCTAATACCCCAGAGGACAGGATCACACTTCAAAATGACCTTAACAGATTAGAGAACTGGGCCAAAGGAAACAAGATGAATTTTAACAGGGAGAAATGTAAAGTACACTTGGGCAAAAAATAATAATGAAAGGCACAAATACAGGATGGGTGACACCTGGCTTGAGAGCAGTACATGTGAAAAGGATCTAGGAGTCTTGGTAGAACACAAACTTGACATAAGTCAACAGTGTGATATAGCAGCTAAAAAAGCCAATGCAATTCTGGGCTGTATCAATAGGAGTATAGCATCTAGATCAAGGGAAGTAATAGCACCACTGTATTCCACTCTGGTCAGACCTCACCTGGAGTACTATGTCCACTTCTGAGCACCACAGTTCATGAAGGATACTGACAAGCTGGAACATGTCCAGAGGAGGGCAACCAAAATGGTCAAAGGCCTGGAAACGATGCCTTATGAGGAACGGCTTAGGAAGCTGGGTATGTTTAGTCTGGAGAACAGAAGGTTAAGGGGTTATATGATAGCCATGTTGAAATATATTAAAGGATGCCATATAGAGGAGGGAGAAAGGTTGTTTTCTGCTGCTCCAGAGAAGCGGACATGGAGCAATGGATTCAAACTACAAGAAAGAATATTCCACCTAAACATTAGGAAGAACTTCCTGAAAGTAAGTGCTGTTCGACAGTAGAATTTGTTGTGAAGAAGTGTGGAGGAGTCTCCTTCTTTGGAGGTCTTTAAGCAGAGACTTGACAGCCATCTGTCAAGAATGCTTTGATGGTGTTTCCTGCTTGGTAGGGGGTTGGACTGGGTGGTCCTTGTGGTCTCTTCGAACCCTATAATTCTATGATTCTATGATCTGGTGCAGATATTCTGGACTGTGATTTGAAACCTCTTGCCATCTTTGGAGGCTGCCTTTTTCTATGAAACTCATCCTGTACCCACTTACTTGGGGATAATCAATAACACAAGGAAACATGCTTCTTAGTAGACATGTATACCATTGCCCTGGGAGTTAACAGTCTCAGGTCTTAAGCTGCTACAGAGCAGGAGACCTGCCTAAATAACATTGCATTCACATTTTCCTTGTGTTATTGATTACCCACTTACTAGGGGGTAATCAATAACACAAGGAAACATGCTTGTTAATAATAACAAGGAAGGAAGGTTAATAATAACCATAGGAAGATTACCACCCATGCTGATTGTGTGGCAGTCCTTGCAAGAACATTCTTCTGCAGGGTTGAAGTTGGATGAACCAACCTTAGAAAAGTGCATCTTGGTTACCAGGGAGGAATGAAGGGCAAATTATGGAAATATTCAGAATTCCTAGAGTGTAATGGTGTTGTTTCCCCTTCGCAGTAACACCCGGCACAATCAGCGTAGTATTTACAATCTTTATTACGTATATACAAGAAACTGCTACAGTTCAGAATTACGCGTCTGAACCCAGTGAGTCAGATTTGGAGAGTGGCATTTTACGATTCCCACTCCAGCAAAGTAGGCGTGGGAATCGCATGAGATGTCTTTGATCCTTACGTTTCATTTCCTTCCTTGTCTGTGCTGATTTGAAAACCCTCTCACTCCCTGAATCTGAGCTTCCTTCCCGGGCATCTGGGTGGATACAGGGCTCTTCAGCATCCCTGAGCCCCTGCTCTCCCTGACTGCTCTCTACCCCCTGTTCTGCCTCTTCTGTCCACTGTTCCTCTGAATCCTCCCTGACATAAAGAACAAGATGGAATCAAGGAAGTCCACTGAAAGGTAGTCAGGAAGCAAAAACTCTAAAGGACTTCACAGATTCCCTCTGTCTGGTGCTGAAACAACTCGCGTATCATTCACAGCCCTGACTTCATTTGTTGGCTGAAAACACTGACAGAAGCAACCAAGGATGCTCATATCTTTAAAAAACAACAAAACAAAACAAAGCAAAAAACAAAACAGGGAAGTGTAACTGAACATGTCATCTCTTTCTTTCTGGGAGATATTGAGGATTACTTTTTTTAAATGAAAGTTCAGAGTCTGGGGCCCTTGTCTGGGGTTCACTCAACATAGAACTGTTGCACTCAAATTCCCCAGTCGCATTTCTGAAGGGACCAGGTCCAATTATAATTTAGAAAGTTTTGAGAAAAAGTGCCACTCAAAGTCCAGGATCTAATAAAGTAATTATCTCCCTCTGCAATTATCCAGATCACAATCATTTGTTCAGCTAGACAGAGCTCTCAAGAGTTTCCTAAGGACATCTGGAAACAGTCAACAACCCAGCATAGTAAGAGCATTAAATATGCTCCTGTGCCAGTGAGATGTAGGAGTGTTGGGCATAGAGAGAGGGGGAGGTCATTACTGTCAACATTATTATTATTATTATTATTATTATTATTATTATTATTATTATTAGTTTTAATAATTTAAGTTCATATTCAAAGCATTTGTATGCCTGCTGGTGCTAAAAAGAAGGCTAAGTGCATCCTCCAGATGGGCGGGGTATAAATAAATAATTAATTATAATTATTATTATTATTATCTTCCAAGAGATTTTTTGAAGCTACCATGGTGAGCCTCTTGATGCTGCTGGTGCCTCACACAATGTGCGAAGTCAGGACAATGAAGTGCCCTGCAGCTGATCCAATCCTTGTGCCCCATGAATGGGGCCAAGCAGGGGACCTCTTCATCAGTGGGATTCTTAGTCAGAGTACCTACGTTTTTAATGACGCTTCATTCAAGGAGCATCCTTCTCAGGAGCTGTTTGACATTCCACAGTAAGCAAGAATATCCCTCCCACCCTTATTTATTCTATGCCCCCCTGAATCAGCAAAGAACAATAACAAACAGCTTTGCATGTGAGATTATATCTTCAAATATACTATATTTAGAAATATATTTTTTATTATTTCCTTTATATACTGCCCTATACCTGGAGATGTTTCACAGATTAAAATCATCATATAAATCCACAATATATAGAATCAAAATAAAAACAACAACCCAATAACCTGCCCCCCAAAAAAGAATCACATTTTAAAAGGACATAGGATGTCAATAAAATCAAGCAAAGGGCTTGTTAAAAATGAACTTTTTTGCCTGGTGCCTAGAGGTGTATAACGGAGCCATCAGGCGAACTTCCCCAGGGAGAGCATTCCACAGACACAGAGTTACTGCAGAGAAGGCCCATTCTTGTGTTGCCACACTGGACCTCTTGAGGAGGAGACACACGAAGAAGGGCCTCAGAAGACGATCTCAGGGTCCAGGTAGGTTCATATGGAAAGAGGTGGTCCTTGAGGTATTGCAGTCTTTTATAGGCTTCATAGGTCAAAATCAGCACTTTGAATTGGGCCCCAAAACAAATTGGTAGCCAGTGCAGTCGGACCCAGATCAGTGTAATAAGCTCAAACCATCTTGTTCTGGTGAGCAACCTGACCGCTGAATTCTGAACCAGCTGAAGTTTCCGAACCGTCTTTAGGGGAAGCCCTACATATAACGCATTGCAGTAATCTAACTTTGAGGTTACCAGAGCATAGACAGCAGTAGTGAGGCTATCCCTGTCCAGAAAGGAGTGTAGCTGGGCCACCAGACAAAGCTGATGGTAGGCACTCAGGGCCACTGAGGCCACCTGAGCCTTGAGCGACAGCAACGGATCCAGGAGTATCCCCAAACTACGAACCTACTCCTTCAGAGGAAGTGTAACCCCATCAAGAGCAAGTGCTCTCCAACCCACCTGGCATAGGGAACCACCCACTAACAGTGCCTCAGTATTATCTGGATTGAGCTGTTTGTTGACTCTTATCCAGTCCATTACTGAGGCAAGACACTGGTCCAGAACTTCCACTGCCTCACCTGCAGATGTTAAGGAGGAATACAGCTGAATGTTGCCAGCATACTGCTGACAATGTATTTCAAAGCTCCGAACAACCCCACCTAGCGATTTCATGTAGACATTGAACAACGTGGGGGATAGGATTGAGCGCTGAGAAACCCCACACTGAAGGTTCCACAGGACTGAAAAGCATTCCCCAAGTAACACCATCTGAGAACGACCATCCAGATAGGAATGGAGCCACCACAAAGTGGCGCCCCCACCCCCCTAGTTCAGACAGTCACTCCAGAAGGATTCCAGGGTCAATGGTATTGAAAGCTGCTGAGAGGTCAAGAAGAATTAACAGGGACATGTTTTCCTTGCCTCTTTTTCAACAGAGGTCATTATACAGGCTGACCAAAGCAGTTTCTGTGCCAAAACCATGTGGATACAGAAAATCAGTTTCTTCCAAAAGCACCTGGGTCTGGTCTGTGACCACTCACACCAGAACCTTGCTCAGGAAAGAGATATTAGCAATTGGGTGGTAATTAGTTGGGTTTTCTGAATCCAGGGAAGTTTTCTGAAGGAGTAGTTTTACCACTGCCTCCTTCAAACAGGCAGCGACCACCCCCTCTCATATAGAGGCACTGATGACCTCCCTGGCACAGCCAACTGTTCCCTCCCTGCTGGTTTTTATCAGCCAAGAGGGGCAAGGCTCTAGAGCACAAGTGGTTGCCCAGAATGATCTGAGCACAATGTTCACATCCTCGAGCCTTACCAACTGAAACTCATCCAACACAACAGGACTAGACTGTGCTGTGGACACCCCATGAGATGCATCTGCTACAACAAGGTTTTGGTGGATGCAAGCGATTTTATCCCTAAAATGCCTTTGCAAACAAGTCACAGTGAGCTACTGTTGGTCCTATCACCTATTTTAGGGCATACTGTAAAAGGCTCCTTGCAACCCGCAAGATCTCTGCCAGACGACACAATGATGATGGTCACAAAATCAATGAACCCCGACACAATGAGACTACACAATGAAACAGTCCAATCCAGGGTCAGTCCTCTTTCTGAAATGCTTTCTGAATATTCTGCATTATACCGAGATTATAGAATATATTAAATTTGTGAAGGAGAGGCAGCATGGTTGGTGAGGCAGAGCAAGAAAATATTCTGCCGACAGTAGGTTCTTTCCCCCCTGCTTACTGTGATTGAGAGCAAGAAAATGATAGAGAGGCATGCATCTGTGCCAGATTGGCACCTCAGTAAGAAACAGGCAACCCTCAAATCCCCTGTTAATCAAATAGAATAAAATTATAATATGTATATGTATATGTATATGTATATGTTCGAACTGATTTGAAACACAACTGAACAGAGAGCTAAATAAAGCAACATATCAACAAAAGTGTAGAGGACTCCTGAAACACCTTCAAGACTTGACAATACTTTATTCCATAAGCTTTTGTGGACCCCAATCATGTTCAGCAGATGAGACTTCCTCAGTAGCATAGTTTCAGGTTGATAATAGGAATACATATAGATATATAAACACAGAGAGGCATGGTACAGAAGTGCCATCAGAGGGAAAGGAAATGCCAAAAACTGCAGACAATTAAATTAACATAAGGATACCAAATTACTCATTGTACTGTGAAATAAGTTTATTCTGCTTGGATGCTTAGAGTTGAAAGTGCAAAGGAGAAAAAGCCAGAAATCAGGAAAAGAGCAGGTGTGTCAAAGACACACTGCAAATTGCAAATAACACTGCTCTCCTCTACCATAAAAAATATTTAGGCTGAACATGTTTTATGAACAGGAATAGGGCATAAAATGCATTAAAATATCTTCCCTATTGACAGTGTAACCACAAAGTTCTACCAGAACATCCTGGCCTTGGTGTTTGCCATAAAAGAGATCAATGGCAATCCGAAAATCTTGCCCAATGTCACCCTTGGCTTCCACATCTATGACAGCTACTTTGATGCGAGAATGACCTATCGAACCACTTTGGACCTTCTCTTCAAATGGCAAAGATTTGTCCCCAACTACAAATGTGACACTCAGAAAAACCTCATGGCTGTGATTGGGGGACTTACTTCTGAAACTTCTATCCACATGGCGGATATCTTAAATCTCTACAGGGTTCCCCAGGTAGAATCAGTGCATAGGGGAATATTGGGAAGTTTCTTTTACTATTCTTTTGTTCAGAAGGAAAAGTGAAATAGTGTGTGAGATAAATAGCTGAGAAATTGCATTATTGAAACAAAAAGATGGCGCCGAGGTAAGACGCTCTTATCGGAGCTCAAAGAAATCTTTTAACTAAATGCCTTTGTTGCTGGCTCTCCTCCTTCTTTTGGATTTTATTTCCTTTCACTACTTCGTTGTGCTTTTGAACATCTTATCTTATCCACCTCGGTGCCGGGACTTAATGAAGTTAATGAAGTTTTAACGAAGGCTCTCAGACATTCCCTCCCGGGCATTAAGGCACTCCCTCCCAGTTTCTCGTTGACTCCTCGTGACAAACTTATTCCGAGGATCTTTAAGGACTTCTAATGGGCTTTTAACCCCAAAACCTACAAATTCATAAAACCACAAATTTCTCCCACCACCTTTAACTTCGTGGACCCCCAAACATCTCAGTTGTTTTAGCAAACTGAGAAGGGGGGGGGGGATACTTCAAAGGAGTGCTCTAATTGGACCCGGTTTTAAACTCCTCGCAGCAGGCCAGCCAGGACTGAATGAGAACTGAATGAGATTGCTACCTAAGAACTTTATCACTTTATCACTCTATTTAGAAGTCTGATCTCATTGATTTAAGAAGAATCTAGCAATGAGAAGAGCCAAAAGACTCAGGTGTCCTGATACGGAAACTGACGCAGAGCCCTCTGGTTTCAAACAGAGTAATCTAGATAATTACCTGCTACCTCAAAAACAGCACATATCTCCTCCCAAAACCTTCCTCAACCCTTTACATGGAAAGACAGTTGAAGAGATATCCCTAGGAATAAATGAGGACAAGGCTACTACTCCCATAATCGAGGCACAAGTACTAATTGATAGAAAGGTGGAGCTGCTGGAGGAATGCTGCCTATTGACTGCTCAAACAGTTCAAAAAATCTTTGAACAATTACAAAACATCTCCAAGAAGCTGGATAACCCAGATGAAAGGAGGCAACTCACTCCCTTTTTGCCATCCTTAACAAGCCCTGGAGATAAACAGAACAAATACAAATTTATACCTCTAAACCAGCCAAAAACCAGAGGAAGCCCCCCTCACTCAGTCAACCTGATACTGAGGCCATGTGAGATTGTTCTCCACATTTTTCCATATAGAGGGCCCCTACCTTACTGGGAGTCATCCTTCTGGGCCAGACATCATCTAAATCTGCTCCTAGGCCTTGAGGGTGGAAGCATTGACTTAAAAGCAGTCAAGAGGCTCACTAACGATGGATATTCCAAAAAAGTACTACTAAGATTTGGTAGTCATAGAATTCCAACCAAAATCTTAAGGGAAAAGGCTCATTTAGCCCAGAAAGGAATTATTCCGCATCGACACTTTGAAGATATATCACTCAGACCATTGATTGCATCTAAAAGACAGAACAAGATGAACAAGGCCATTCCACCAGAAGCCGACATCTGCCCTACTCCTGTGGAAGAACCCAGTAGATGGGAGAAACCACAGCCAGCTACCCGGGAAATCACGCAAGAAAAATCCAAGCTCCCAAACCATGTGACTGTAGCATCAAATAACAGCCTCGCCCTCGACACAATAGACTGGACAGTCCCAGAAGAAGAAGATCTGCTGAGTAACTTTATCAAGCTACCAGATAAAGAACAAATAAACATACTCAGTAAATTGATGAAACTACAGGCCAGATTGACCGAAATACACCAACAAGGTCAACAAAATGCAGGAGAAACAATACACAATCAAACTTTACACTTACCAGCCTTCTCCCCAAAATGCATAGTCAAAAAGAGAGCTACTAATGGAACTTTTAAATGTATAGATGCAGAGCTTCAAATCCAGCCTCCTTTAGAATATGAAATGGCAAGGAAAAACTCCAGTAACGAGACCACAAATTCCTGGCTGAGATATCAAATACTAGCTCCAAACGAAATAGGTACCCCTTATTTAAGTACCACAAAGGACTCTAACATTGTCGAACAAAAGACGACCTCCAACAGACCTGACACACTGAGCTCAACATCAAATGAGGCCAAAGAAATGGAAGTAGAGACTGAAAACAGTCCTACTGTCCATAACAGTCCGCCAACCACAGAAATTTCTCAGGAACAAGGAACAGTTAAGGAAGAAAATCAAGAAAGGGAGGAAATTTTAATTTCCCGCACTTTAAAAAAGAATCTAGAAGATCCACCAATATGTTCCCCACCGAAAGCAGCGACAAATGGCTGTATCTGCACAAGACAAAATCTCTCGCTGGACTCAATAACAGAACTAGAATGACTAAATGCCGTCAACCAGCCACCAACTCAAAAACGGATCCTACGCTTGCTGTCCTGGAATATTGCAGGGTGGGGAAACAAAGACGGAGACCCAGACCTAATGAACTTCTTTAAAGATTTTGAATTAATACTTCTACAAGAAACATGGTCAACTAGAGATATTAAAATCAATGGATTCACCTCCTATACGAAACCCGCATTGAAAACAAACACGAAGGGCCGGCCGAAAGCAGGGTTCTGCTGTATGATCAAAGACAACTTAGGGTTTGAAATCAAGCAGCTAGAAAAATGCTTACCACTTGCACAAGCTCTACTTTTAACCCAAAAAGACGATACTTTGCTACTTGTAAATGTCTATATCCCCCCAACCAAAAACAATAGCAGCAGTGAAAATTGGTCACAACTAACCTTTTATATAGAAAATTTGACCGATAAATACCCAAATGCCTCACTGATAATAGCAGGTGATTTTAATGCCAGAGTGGGAACCAACAATGAACAACTATGTAGCAAACTAAATTGGAATACTGATAATGATATCGCACATGCCCTGAAAATAGGACGATTCTCCAGAGATAGGGTTGTAAACAATGAAGGCTTACACCTACTTGAATTATGTAACAACTTTAATTTGCAGATTGTGAACGGTTCAACAAAAGGCGATAGAAGCGGGGAGTTTACATACTTCTCCCCCCGAGGATGCAGTGTCATCGATTATATTCTTGTCCCTTATAATATTATAAATACGATCATGGACCTCAAAATTGGAACGCGTACTGAAAGTGACCATCAGCCATTATCGTTGTCTATTAACTTAAAGGATGAAACCAAAATAACCAAGTACAATATCATAGAACCTTCTCAATACAAACAAATGACCCAATTAAAATGGTCCCAGGAAATGAGTGCAGCAGTGGGGCAAAAACTTACAGCCAACCTGAGAAAACAAGTATTATCCAACTTAAAGACCACTAATTCCCACAGTGATATTCCGAAAATTTATAATGAAATCTTCCAAATGTTCGTAGAGCTTAGTACTCCACCTAAGGTTTGGGTACTTAAACATAGCACTAGCCCTTGGTTTGATGATGAATGTTTCCAGCTAAAAAGAAAACTGCGCCAAACATTTAAAAATAATCGCAGTAAACTAGAGCCCTCTTATCTTGATGAAAAAAGAAAATATCATTACATTCTGGCCGAAAAGAAACAGAAATATGCAACCCAAAAATGGCTACAATTATTCGACTCAATTCAGAGTAAAAACAACAAAGCGTTCTGGAACCTAGTGTACGGAGGACTGAAAGCCGAAAATCAACTAACTCTTCCACCAATTGCAGAATCCAAATGGTCCCAATACTTTACATCTGTATTTAACAATCTACACAGTGAACTTAAAGGAAATGAGACCACTAAAAATAAAATCAATAAACTCCAGGAGTGGCCAAGGGTAGAAGAAGAGGAAATTAGAGAGATAGTTAAAAATTTCAAATCGGGGAAATCTCCTGGGCCAGACGGTCTACCGATAGAATTATTCAAGACCTATATAGATTGGTGGGCAGAACCCTTAGCTCAATTGTTTACTCTCATAGATAAATATGGGATCATACCTGAGATATGGTTAAGATCAATAATTATCCCAATCTTTAAAAATGGCGACCCAAAAGAACCAAGGAATTATAGACCGATAAGCCTATTATCAGTGATAGGGAAAATCTACGCTAAGCACCTTTTATCTAAACTCCTTACCTGGATGAAAAATCTAAATTTACCAGGGAAAGAACAAATAGGTTTCTCTAAAGGTTGCTCTACTTTAGACCACTGCCTTATACTTATGCATTTGGTTGAGAAATACAGATCCCAAAGGCAATCTAAGATATATGCTGCTTTTGTAGACTTTCGTGGTGCCTTCGACTCAATTGACCGCCCAAAGCTGTGGAGGAAACTCGCAGAATTAAAAATTGACCAGCGCTTATTGATTCTAATACAAAATCTATACTCTTCCAATACCAGTCAGGTCAAACTTAACACCAAAGGTCACCTTTCATCAGACATCCCAAACTCGAAAGGGGTAAAACAAGGGTGTATTCTTGCCCCCTTTCTATTTAATTTATTTTTATCAGACTTGCCAGATCACCTCCAAAAAATAGAATCACATGCCCCTAAACTTAATCAGAACCCAGTTCCTCTCTTATTATACGCAGACGATGCTGTCCTACTATCATTAACGAGCTTGGGTCTGAAACGTCTTATATCTTCTCTGATCCTTTACTGCGAATGTAACAAACTCTCTATAAATTATGAGAAGACAAAAATTTTGGTCTTCTCGAATGGTTGGAAATTAGAGAAATGGAAAATAAGAGGGCAAGAAATCCAACAAGTGAAAATCTATAGGTATCTGGGAATCTTATTCCAGAGCAATTTAGGGTGGGCAAATCATCGCACAAATGCCATAAAACAGGCAAAGTGCACCTCATCAGCAGTTGCCCGTTTTTATTATCAGAAAGGTAATCAATTTATTCCTGCGGCCAATCAGATATTTCAAACAAAAGTGCAATCCCAGATATTCTATGGAATCCCGCTATGGGTCCAAGCATATAACAGTGATTTAAAAAAGATTCACTCCAGCTTTCTGAGACGTATTCTTGGACTCCCAACTGTGATCAAATATGAAACAATGTGTGCAGAAATAGGCATACACACAATGGAATATTGGGCCTGGACCACCTCAATAAAATACTGGTTACGCTGCCATTTTCGCTGCCCCCCATCAAGTCTGCTCGCTGATTTGCTCAAAGACTCCTATAAATCAAGATGGTATCAGTACCTTGAAAAAAAGATTGAATCTTTAGGCATCGAGCTGGAGCCCCTGTACAATTCTAACGAGCAATACATTTTCCATAATATCCTAACTAGACTAAAGGATGTCGAGAGACAAAATATTATGGCAGCTGTAAACAAAATTTGCTCCCCCATATTCTATGATTTAAGTATCTTAGATAGCAGAGCCAATTACGTCACTAAGTTAATAATCCCAGCCCAACGTAGGGCTTTTATGCTGGCCCGTTTGAATGTTTTTCCCTCGGCATTTGTCAGGGGAAGATACCAAAACATTCCTAGAAACAAAAGATTCTGCAGATGTTCTATGAATGTCCCGGACACTGTAGAGCATATTCTCTTTCATTGCCCATTGTACAGTACGCTCCGTCAACGCGTGCTCTCCCCTCTTTTGGGTGGTCTGGAACCCCAGCAAGGTGAAAGTGTGGGATTCTGCCTATCTGACATTGACCAAAGGGTAACGGCGGGGGTAGCCGAGTTTTTGGTAGCAGTCCTCCAAGGAGCAGGTTAACAAGGAAAACCACTGATTCTGTATGTATGTATATGTATATATATATATATATGTATATATATGTATATATATATATATATATATATATATATATATATATATATATATATGTGTATATGTATATATATATATATATGTATGTGTATATATATATATATATATATGTATGTAGCCAACTGCTGCCTTTTTATATATATTTCAAGGCTTTTATATGTTATTTTCTCTTTTATGGTTTTATTTGCATAATGCCTAATAAAGGTTTGATAAGTAGTATAAGTAGTAGCATTATTTCCCCATAACTAGAAATTTAACCAATCCTTCCTTCCTTCCTTTCTTTTTCTTTCTTTCTATGATTAGAATTGTGCCTACAAATTTCTTAAGGATATGCTCTGCTAAATTATCATTTTCTTTTAGCTCACCTATGGCTCATTTGCTTCAGAGGAGAGTCAGTCAATGCAGAAGTCTTTTTATACCATGGTCCCAAATGAAGACCTTCAAAATGTAGGGATTATCCGGTTACTTCAGTATTTCAGATGGAAGTGGGTTGGGCTCTTTGTTATGAATAATAATAGCGGGGAACATTTTTTGAGGACCCTGGAGCTATTGTTTTCCAACAATGGGATCTGTTCAGCCTTCACAAAAAGAATCCCACTTCAAGTTCGTTTAGAATATATGGAGAAAATATTTGGTGAAATTGAAGGTATTTATGAAGGTATCAGAGATGAAAAGGCCAGTACACTTATCACCTATGGAGATGATGGGGCAATTGCATGGCTGAGAACAGCTGTCTTTATAATAGATAATATACTGGTACATCATCAAAATGCATCATTTGGAAAGGTCTGGATCATGACAGCCCAGATAGATTTTGTATCATATGGAAGTCAGAGGACCTGGGATTTTCAGCTGTTCCAAGGTGCCCTTTCCTTTACAATTCACTCAGAAGAGCTTCCAGAGTTCAACCAATTCCTTCAGAACATCCAAACACACAGGACCAAAGCAGATGGCTTTTGGAAGGAATTCTGGGAGCAGGCATTTGACTGTTTCTATCCAGATCCTGGTATGCCAGTCATAGAAGATGGAAAGTGTACTGGAGAGGAGAGGCTGGAAAGCCTCCCTGCAGGTGTTTTTCAAATGCACATGACTGGGCAGAGCTACAGTATCTACAATGCTGCCTATGCTGTAGCTCACGCATTGCATGCCATTGCCTCATCCAGATCCCCGCACAGAGCAGTGACAGTTGGTTACAGTGTTGGATTTCCATCTCTGCAGCCTTGGCAGGTAATGTTACAGAGGCAATGGACTGATTAGCAGAAGAATAGGACGTTGCTTTATACTAAGTTAGGCCTCACATCCATCTGTTTCAGTATTGTGTACACTGTCTGGGTTGGAATCTCCTGGGTTTGAGACAATATGAGATTCCCAGTGTCACTGAAGATTCCGGGGATTGAATCTGTGCCTGTTCCATGCAAGGAGATGCCCAACCAGTGAAACCAGGGAGCTGCTACCCTTTACTGCCCCTCTTCTCATATGTAAAAAAACAGTTGACAAAGTATTCTGCATCTTAGTTATGCCAGACCCTCTAAGTGTCCCTTTTTTCCAGGGAGGTCCCTGATTTAGAGAAGTCTTCCCAGTTTCTGATTTGACCCTGTCCCGCTTTTCCTTAGAATGTCACTATTTTCATTGGTGAAATGTTGGAAGGTATGGAGTTATTCAACCCCCAAGCCGCTTGAAGTCAATCATGTATAGGGAAGCTTTTTAAAATGTTTAATGTTTTATTAGGTTTCTTATATGTTGGAATCTGCCAGGAGTTCTAGGGCTACCCAGTAAGTTATCATTATGGAATGGGACGTCAGTATTTTCATCGTAGAAATGTTGGAGGGTATGTCATGATTTCAGTCTTGCTGGTTTGGATTTCATCTTGTAAGTTGACCTTGGAATCCGGTTCAATTGGGAACCTCAAATAATTTTGTTCTTCTTCTTCTCTTAAATAGATCAACTCATTTCTTCAAGTTGTTTCATTTAACAACTCAGCTGGAGAAAAAGTATCATTTAATGATAACAGGGAAATGAGAGGAGGATTTGATATCATGAATTTGGTCACATTCGCAAACACGTCTTTCCAGAGAGTGAAAGTTGGATGGGTGGGCCTCAGTGATAGAGGAGATGAAGAGTTAATAATCAAACACGACAAAATTCTATGGCACCAAAGTTTTAACCAGGTAGGGATTGTAGGAACCTCTCTGCAGAAACTGCAGAAATTTTCTGCCATTTCCTGTTCAGTCTAATATTTCTTTGCAATAAAGGGTACAAAAATTCTAGACTGCAAAAATATTTAAGAGCGCTTGGAGAGCAGGAAGATGGTCTTCCATTAATTTCCCCCCCTGAATATTGAAGACTGATTTTTGCCCCTTCTATGACCTTTTTTTCTTTCTATGATTGATGTAGAAGAGATTTCAAGTCTTCATCCCTTCTCAGTCACATTGATGGACTTCCTGGCTAGCTATGGCGATCTGGCTAGTGTTCTTCAGACTCACCTCTTCAGACCCCTTGCTTTCCTGACTGCTAGGAGACGGGCTGCTTCTGATGAGGGGGGGGGTCTCTGTAATCCCTCCCCCTTACAACATCCTTCAGGATGTCCTCCTTAGATGGTTATTTTCAGAGGGTGGTTTTTGAGGAGTGTGGTTCTGCCTAGAGATGTGAAGGCCCGAAAAAAACCCGGAAAAATTCGGAAAAACCCCGGGGGTTTTCTGGTTTTTATCCTGAAGCCTTTTTTGTTTTTTTCCCGAAAAATTGGAAAAAAATAGATTATGGAATGTTTTATTTTAACATGATGAATAAAATTTTTAAGATAATTTTACTTTTTTTAAAAAAAATATATTTTTATTGAGAAATTTTTTATAAAGAAAAAGAAAGACAATAACATATCTTACCATATTCAAACATTCAAGACATACAAACAAGAAAAAAGAAAACAACAACAATATATGTTTCTCATATTTTAAGGCGTCCCTATAAAATAAGTCATGGCACGATTTTCATGCTTTGAAAAAATATAAGACATACCCCGAAAATAAGCCGTAGTGCTACCGTAAGTGCAGTTCTGGAGGGCCTCGCCAAAATACCCAGCAGTGCGCGCCGTGTGGAGCCCCGAGCCAGCAGGACCCAGCTGAAGCGCCGACAAAGCCTCAATCATCCTGTGCTGGGAAACGTTGTGGCTGTGGGGTTGTGGAGGTTACTCTGGCTACCCGGCGCTGCTCCTTTCACCCTCCGCTGTTTGTGGCATGCAGCAGCAGCAAACTGGAAGGGCCAAGCAGCGCCTCGTGGTCTGCAGAAACGCTCACACAGTGCAGGATTGTTTTCCAATTATCTCGGGACAGTCGCTCCACCTGGAGCCATAAGTTGCCTTTCTCTTTCGCCGTGTAGCGCCAGCGATTATTCCCCTCCTCCCTTTCTGCCCGCTCTATCTCCCCTCCTCCCTTCCTTTCCCCTTGGCACGGGACCCGCTGAAGCGCCGACAAAGCTCCCGGCAGCGCTGCGCAGAGCGCCCCGAGCCGCAGCAGGAGTGGGTGAGGGTAACGGAAGTCGGAAGTGGTGTGTCTGCCACGCGCCTTTCCTCTATGTTCTCTACGGGTGCCGCGGAGGAACCTCCTGGTGGAATTGCGCTCGCCCCTGGCTTTGCATGGAGCACTGCCGAGCGGGCGAAGCCTGGGACGCCCCGGGAGGGAGCAGGAGGCGGCGGCGCCTGCAGCGGAAACAGGAACGGGACGGCGGAGAGGCCGAGAGCCACGGTGCTCCTCCTGCGGCTCAGGGCGCTCTGCGCAGCGCTGCCGGGAGCTTTGTCGGCGCTTCAGCGGGTCCCGCTGGCTCGGGGCTCCATGCGGCGCACGCTGCTGGGCGCTTTGTCGGTGCTTGAGCAGCAGCAGCAGCAACTTACCGGTTAGTAAAAGAAATAAAATAAGACACCCCCCCCGAAAATAAGCCATAGGCTTATTTTCTTGCGTAAAAATAAATATAAGACATGTCTTAAAATGTGAGAAACACGGTATACAAATCAAAATAGTCATTAATTCTAACTTAATTTCCATCATGGACTTCCTCGTGCCCTCTATTTAGCGATTCATTGCAAATCCTTTCTCGCAGGTTCTTTTTGGAACCTTGTCTCTCCCTGGTTCCGGATTCTGCTAGTCAGTCTTGCTAATTCCGCATAGTCTATCATTTTTGTCTGCCACTCTTCAATCGTTGGTGATTCCTGGGTTTTCCATTTTTGGGCTAACAAAGTCCTAGCCGCGGTTGTCGCATACAAGAATATTATATTGTCCTCCTTTGCAATCTCTTGTCCAATGAGTCCTAATAAAAATCCCTCAGGTTTTTGGGGAAAGGTATACCTAAGAATCTTTTTCAGTTCATTATATATCATTTCCCAAAATATTTTAACTTTTTCGCATTTCCACCACATATGATAAAACTCTCCCTCCTTCTCATTACATTTCCAGCACATTTTATTACTCATCCTATACATTGGTGGCCTGGTTTTCTTGAGGCTTAAGTGTCCTTCTGTTGTGTACAATCTGGTAACCTCAAATTTAGGTTATATCAATGTATTAAGGATTTTGACGATTCAGTGGTTAGGATGCTCACTGCAGCAAGACTGTGTGAGCACATAACAACAATTCTGACATGACTAAACGAGATATCAATTACTTTCTGAGTTCAGTTCAAAGTGCATGATTTGGCAGAGGAGCCCAATATCTCAAGGGCTTCCTCTCCCCCATATGAATGGTCTCAGACCCTGCAGTCATTCTCTTTTCTGCAGTCTCACTTTTCTATGCGCCCATTCCACAGGAGGTCCAAAGGGTGGGGTCATGATGCAAACCTGACATTCCGAATCCATCTATTCCAACTTTGAAATCAATATTACCTTGAAAGTGACCCGATAATGAAGTTACCTTCACAAACAGGGCTAATAATGTTTTCAACACAGCAAAAACAAAACAAAGCAAAAGAACAGAACAGGAAAAGTGCTTTAAGGTGTAGTCCAATGCATAGGTGCAAAAATAATGCTATTACACTTTGTGAAACATAATGTGTCTCTGTGGGTGACCAATATGAAAGCTCTTCCACCCCCTACTCCTTTCCATAGGTGCTTCCCTTTTCTTTGTGCAATGAACCGTGCCACTCTGGTCATCAGAAGAAAATGAAGGAAGGGGAAAAATTTTGTTGCTATGATTGTGCTCCATGCCCAGAGGGGAAGATTTCAAACCAGACGGGTAGGTAAAGCTCTTGCATCCTGATGACCAAATAAAAAGACTGACAAGCAAGGTGGGCTTGAGCTGGGCCAATTTTATTTAGTGAACATAACAAGATCAGCAGAGGAGGATAAATTTAAAAGGCAGAACTGTAGCCATTGGGTGACACACAGGGCTTTTTTTTCAGCCAGAACTCACCGGAGCTCAATTCTGGTATCTCCCAGGTGGGCATCATTGCCATTCTTTGAGAAGGAGGGAAGTGTTCATTGTGAGTTGAAGCTGATCGAATCCTTGCCTATCTGGTCAGTTTTGGAGCAGAGCCTGCTCCCATACAATACATCAACCCTGAAACAAAAAAGCCCTGTAAGAGGCATAATATTTGGAGGAAGCTCAAAGCAAACTAAGGAATACGCGGAATTAGGGGCGTGACAATCCAGTGACAGCCTATGCATACCCTGAATTGACAGGAGCTATGAAAGGAAAAGCCTCAGGCCAGCAAACGAAAGCATTTGCCCTCCTACAGTCTCTGGTCTCCTATTGATTTTGAAACCCTGCCTAACCCTGCTTTGCTTTGCAATTTTGCTAACATTTTTATTGCTGCTTCACCAGAGAAAGCAAGAGTCCTGAGGTATCAATCCAGCTATATGGCTGTGGGAGGGAGATTAACCAAAAGCCCGAGCAAAGGAGGGAAAACCGTAATAGGCTGGAATGTGCTTCTTTAAAAGATAGCAACTGGCAGACTGCAAGTGAAAGGGAGCAGAGAGAGGCCCCTGTACGAATGAACAAGTGTTACAGGGGCTGGGAATCAAACCAAAAGGTTTGCTCCTTATATTGGACCATAAAGCAAACCTCCCCATATCATACGACTTTAAAATGCGACAATACGTTCACTGCTGGTTGGTGTGCTGTCTCTCACCGCCATTGTGCCACAAATGTGCTTGGGCAGCCAGTATTGCTGTGGTGGAACAACCATAATTCATTCAATTTGTCACAATACATGGTTCATTCAATGTGCTAGGTTAGATGAATCAGAACTGAATTTCTATTTAAGCTTTTCTTTATGTTTCTCAGATATGGATGCATGTTTCAATTGCCCAGAAGATCAATATCCAAACAAGAAGAGAAATGGATGCATCCACAAATTTCTAAAATTTTTGTCCTATAAAGAACCTTTAGGGATCACATTAGCCTCTCTTAGTGTCTTATGTTCCCTGATTACTGCTTTGGTATTGGCTATTTTTATCCAGCACAAAGATACCCCCATAGTCATAGCCAACAACCGAGGTCTCACCTACACTCTACTGGTCTCCCTCCTGCTCTGCTTCCTCTCCTCTTTGCTTTTTCTTTGCCAACCTGGGAAAGTGACCTGCCTTCTCCAACAAACTGCTTTTGGCATCATCTTCTCCATTGCTGTTTCTTCTGTGTTGGCAAAGACCATCATTGTTTCTCTAGCATTCATAGCCACAAAGCCAGGATCCAAGATGAAGAAATGGGTGGGAAAGAAACTGGCTCATTCCATTGTCCTTTCAGCTTCCCTCATTCAAGTTGGTATCTGTACTCTGTGGCTGATATCGTCTCCTCCCTTCCCTGATCTAGACATGCATTCAGTAGCTGAAGAAACCATTGTGCAATGTAACATTGGGTCTGTCACCCTGTTCTATTGTGTCTTGGGCTACATGGGCCTCTTGGCCATCACCAGCTTCATTGTGGCCTTCCTGGCCCGCAAGTTACCTGACAGTTTTAACGAAGCCCAGTTCATCACCTTCAGTATGTTAGCATTTTGCAGTGTTTGGATCTCTTTTGTTCCGACTTACCTGAGCACAAGAGGGAAACACATGGTGGCTGTGGAGATCTTCTCCATCTTGGCCTCCAGTGCTGGGTTACTGGGTTGCATCTTTTCTCCGAAATGCTATATCATTGTGCTGAGGCCTGATCTTAACAGCAGGGATCAATTAATACGGAGAAAGGATTAAGCCATCTATCTGTCCTCATCATACCCTAATGTGTGTTGGAGAAGGCAGTTGGGAGAAAATACATGCACACAACATTAGTTATAGACAATCTTATTCAAGTTATCACTACACTTCTCTCCAAAGTTTAAGGTGCATTTCAGTTTCCTTGTTAGAGTACATAACCAAATACTTTGTTCAGTTGTCTGTCATCCTTATGTGTTCCATGATGCAATGTTTATATTTAAGGGATATTTTAAAAAAGCTGAATTTCTCTACATCACATAAATATGTTTTATTGTGATATAATGGACTCCCTTTTCCACTCAGGCCTTCATTGGATATTGATAGCTGTGATGGGTTCCTTCATTACTGTATAAGAATTTCTCATTTTATTAGTTTAAAAAACAAAAAACAAAAATTGTGTTTTATTCCATGTGTTGTGTATTCTTTCTATTTCTTTTCTCTAGAAGAGTTTTTCAACAAATAGATTGTCATGATTCTTTTTTAATTAAGGAAATAGAAGTGTAACCCAGAATTGGAAAGGAGAACCAGAACCATTTAATTTGGGGTTATTTTCAGTTCATTGAGTCTTTATGATTTGGGGAAGACATTTGAGAGTATTTGGCCTATCAAAGAAATCTCGACCCTTGTCCTTCTTTGCTCCTAAGAGCTAGCCTACTCTTGTGTGTTTCATATATCTATCTATTTGTCTATCTATCCTTATTAAACATTCAACACATATTTACACAACCATTTACCATGTTACAATTTATGCACGTACACTACACAGAAAAAAGCAAAATACAACGAAAAATAGAGGAGAAGGAAAAAAGGAAATGAAGAATAAAGATAAGAAAGATAAAACAAAGTTCCAATTGTACTCAAAAAACTGAATCTCATTTGTTATTTTTTTACACAGTATCATGTTATTCTATTTTGTTTCCTTAATTTCCTTTAGAGAAAAATTATTTAGTTTATTATCTATACATTACAAGAATCATTCAAGGTCTGCCAGGAGATTTTTGGTATCATAGTAGTTTTTCAAATATTCCTTAAATACTATCCATTCTTTATTCACCCTCTACATTAAGTACCCTCTAATTCTCCCTGTCATTATTGCCAATTGGATGTATTCTGTCATTTTTACATGCCATTCTGACTTCGTAGGTGTAATTTCACTCTTCCAATTCATTGGGGTCAGAATCCTGGCTGCATACTCTTGCTGCACCCATCCCTGCTGATTTTGTAGCAGTACTTGCAAGAAATATCTTCTATAGTGTTGAACTCAGATGAACCAACCTTAGGAAAGTACATCCTGGTTACCATGGGGAAATGAAGAGCAAATTCTGGAAATTCCAAGAACTACTAGAGAACAAGACAGAATCAAGGGAAGTTCACTGAAAGGTAGTGGGGAAACAAAAAACTTTATGGGTCTCAACAGATTCTCTGTCTGGTGTTGAAACAACTCACTTATGATTCACGGCCCTGACCTCATTCATTGGTTGAAAACACTGACAAAATCAACCAAGGATGCTCATATCTAAAAAAGAATACAGAAAAATGTAACTCAACATGTCATTGTTTTCCTTCTGGGAGATATTGAGGATTACATTTTTAAAATTCAGATTCTGGGGCCCTTGTCTGGGGTTCACTCACCATAGAACTTTTCACTCAAATTCCCCTGTCTGAGTCCTTCAGGGACCAGAGCCAACTTGTTATTCCATCTGGAAAAAAAGTAAAAAGTTTTTGAGCAAAAGTGCCACTCAAAGTCCAAATTATAATGAAGTAAATATCCCCCTCTGCAATTATCTAGATCATAATAATTTATTCAGCTAGACAGAGCTCTCAAGAGTTTCCTAAGGACATCTGAAAACAGTCAACAGCATTAAGTATGCTCCTGTTCCAGTGAGATGTAGGAGTGTGGGTATCGGAAAAGGGGGAGGTCATTATTGTCAACGTTTGCTTTATTATTATAATGGAGTTTTAATCATTTAAGTTCATATTCAAAGCATTTGTACACCTGCTGGTGCTAAAAGTAAGGCTAACAGTGCATCCTCCAAGGCTGTTCAGTTGAGACAGGGGATGTCTTTCGACAACTCTGCACCCTCCAAGAGAGATTTTGAAGCTACCATGGTGAGGCTCTTGATGCTGCTGGTGCCTCACACAATATGTGAAGTCAGGACAACGAAGTGCCCTGCAGCTGATCCAATCCTTGTGCCCCATGAATGGGGCCAAGCAGGGGACCTCTTCATTGGTGGGATTGTTACTCAGAGCACCTACGTTTTTAATGAAGTTTCATTCAAGGAACATCCTTCTCAGGAGCTGTTTGACATTCCACAGTAAGCAAGAATATTCCCACAACCCTTATTTTAGATGCGCTCCCCTGAATCAGCAAAGAACAATAACAAACAGCTTTGCATGTGTGATCATATGTTCAAAAAAAATTATTGATTGATTGATTGATTGAATTTATACCTTGTTCTATACCTGGAGGTCTTGTTGGAGTTCACAGTCTACGTGCAACTTGGCAAGTGAGCAATTAGCGTTTTGACTACAGGCTAGGGAGACAGAGCACGGGGGAAATTTGCCTGGAGATAAGAGGACCTAGAATAGTTCCGTGATTGGCTGAGGGATCTCATATAGGCAGCATGACCTATGACATTGTTTATCTAGTTAGGAGTATTCTGGAGTACTTGGAGAGTGATGAAGTTTGTACCTGTATATAGTAACTTGCATATAGCTTGTGAGTTTACTGCCGCATATAATAAACTACAATAGCAAGTTACTAGTCATCAGCATGGTTCCTGAATGTTGTCCTGATACATTTTTAAAGGGCATAGCTCCTTCCGATGCTTACTGAAATTGAGAGCAAGACAAAGGTGGAGAGGCAGGTATCTGTGCTAAATTGGCACCTCAGAAAGCAACAGTCAACCTTATATTCCCTTGTTAATCAAATTAATATATATATATATATATGTATATGTATGCTAACTGATTTGAAACACGAGTGAATAGAGAGCTAAATAAAACCAACATATTTTTAAAAATCAATTTTTATTAATTTTTTCACTTACAAACCAATCATATCATATCAATTATACAAATTATACAAATATAATAAAACCAACATATTGACAAAAGCATAGAGGACTCCTGCAACACATTAAAGACTTAACAATACTTTATTCCATAAGCTTGTGTGGACCCCCATCATGTTCAGGAGATGAGTCATCCTCAGTAGTTTCAGGTTCACAGGAATACATGTTGTTGTTTAGCCATTTAGTTGTGTCCGACTCTTCGTGACCTCATGGACCAGAGCACGCCAGGCACTCCGGTCTTCCACTGCCTCCCGCAGTTTGGTTAAACTCATGTTGGTGGCTTCGAGAACACTGTCCAACCATCTCATCCTCTGTCGTCCCCTTCTCCTTGTGCCCTCCATCTTTCCCATCATCAGGGTCTTTTCCAGGGAATCTTCTCTTCTCATGAGGTGGCCAAAGTATTGGAGTCTCAGCTTCACGATCTGTCCTTCCATTGAACACTCAGGGCTGATTTCCTTCTGGGTGGATAGGTTTGATCTTCTTGCAGTCCATGGGACTCTCAGGAGTCTCCTCGAGCACCATAATTCAAAAGCATCAATTCTTCGGCATTCAGCCTTCTTTATGGTCCAGCATATGGTCCACATATAAATATATAAAGCAGAGAGGCATGGTGCAGGAGTTCCATCAGAGGGAAAGGAAATGCCAAAATGCAGATAATGAAAATACAGTAATATAATAAATGTAAGGATATAAAGCCACTGATGAGATGGGGAAATAAGTTCATTCTGCTAGGATGCTTAGAATTGAAAGTGCAATGGAGAAACCATGAAAGGAGCAGGTGTGTCAAACATAAATTGTAGAATGCAAATAACACTGCTCTCCTTGACCATAAAACAGATTTGGGCTTAATATGTTTTAAGAACATGTATAGAGCATAACAGTCTCATGCACTGAAATTGCAGAGGAGAAACCAAAAAAATAGCAGGTGTGTCAAAGATACACTGCAGATCACAAATACAATTTTAGCTGAATGTGTTTTTTGAATAGGAAGAGGACATAACAGTCTCATGCACTAAAGTATTTTCCCTCCCTTTTTATATCTTCCCTATTAACAGTGTAACCACAAAGTTCTATCAGAACATCCTGGCCATTGTGTTTGCCATAAAAGAGATCAATGACAATCCGAAGATCTTGCCCAATGTCACCCTTGGCTTCCACATCTATGACAGCTACTTTGATGCGAGAATGACCTATCGGACCACTTTGGACCTTCTCTTCAAATGGCAAATATTTGTCCCCAACTACAAATGTGACACTCAGAAAAACGTCATGGCTGTGATTGGGGGACTTTATTTTGACACCTCTATCTACATGGCAGATGTCTTAAGTCTCTACAGGGTTCCACAGGTAGAATCAGTGCATAGGGGAATGGGGGAAAATTTCTTTTGACAATCTTTGATTCAGAAGGAAAAGAGAAATATGTGTAAAAGAGAAATAACCTGGAAATTGCATTATTTCCCCTTAACTAGAAATTCAGCCAGTATTTTTTAAAAAAATAATAATTAGAATTGTGCCTACAAATTTCTTAAGGAAATATTCTGCTAAATTTTCATTTTCTTTTAGCTCACCTATGGCTCATTTGCTTCAGAGGAGAGTCAATCAATGCAGAAGTCTTTTTACACCATGGTCCCAAATGAAGACCTTCAATATGTAGGGATTATCCGGTTACTTCAGTATTTCAGATGGAAGTGGGTCGGGCTCTTTGTTGCAAAATATGACAGCGGAGATCAATTTTTGAGGATCCTGGACCCATTGTTTAGTCAGAATGGAATCTGTTCAGCCTTCACAAAAAGAATCTCACTTCAAGTTCGTCTAGAGGACATGGAAAAAACATTTGCTGAAATGGACGGTATTTATGAAGCTCTCACAGATGAAAAGACCCGTACACTTATCATCTATGGAACAGATGGGGCAATTGCATGGCTGAGAACTGCTGTCCTTATAATAGATAATAGACCTCATCAAAATGCATCATTTGGAAACGTCTGGATCGTGACAGCCCAGATAGATTTTGTATCATTTGGAAGTCAGAGGACCTGGGATTTTCAGCTGTTCCAAGGTGCCCTTTCCTTTACAATTCACTCAGAAGAGCTTCCAAAGTTCAACCACTTCCTTCAGAACATCCAAATGCACAGGACCAAAGCAGATGGCTTTTGGAAGGACTTCTGGGAGCAGGCATTTGACTGTTTCTATCCAGATCCTGGTATGCCTGTCATGGATGATGGAACGTGTACTGGAGAGGAGAGGCTGGAAAGTCTCCCTGCAGGTGTTTTTCAAATGCACATGACTGGGCAGAGCTACAGTATCTACAATGCTGCCTATGCTGTAGCTCACGCATTGCATGCCATTTCCTCATCCAAATCTCCACACAGAGCAATGACTGTTGGTTACAGTGTTGGATTTCCATCTCTGCAGCCTTGGCAGGTAATGTTGCAGAGCCAAATATTCTCATGTCAATGGACTGATTAGCAGAAGGACAGGAAGTTGCTTTATACTAAGTTAGGCCTCACATCTGTTTCAGTATTGTGTACACTGTCTGGGTTGGGCTCTCCAGGGTTTGAGACAATATGAGATTCCCAGTGTCACCGGAAGATTCTGGAGATTGCATCTGGGCCCTTTTCATGCAAGGAGATGCTCAACCAGGGAGCTGCTACCCTTTATAGCCCCTCTTCTCGTATGTTAAAAAAAGAGCTGGCAAAGTATTCTGCATCTTAGTCATGGCAGACCCTCCAAGTGCCCCTATTTTCCAGGGATGTCCCGGATTTAGGGAAGCCATTCCAGTTTCTGATTTGATTCTGGAATGTCTCAGTTTTCCTTAGCATGTCCCTATTTTCATTGATGAAATGTTAGAGGGTATGGAGTTATTCAATCCCCAAGCCCTCTGAAGTCAATCCTGTATAGAAAAGCTTTTTTTCAATGTTTAATATTTTATTATGTTTTTATATATGTTGGAAGCTGCCAGGAGTGCTCAATAGTAAAGTTGTCATTATGGAATGGGACATCCCTATATTCATCAGAGAAATGTTGGAGGGTATGTCATGGTTACAGTCTTGCTAGTTTACATTTCGTCTCGTAACATTTCATCTTGTAACTTGACCTTGGAATCTGTTTCAATTGGGAACCTCAAATAATCTGATTCTTCTTTTTTAAAACAACAACAGATCAATTCATTTCTTCAAGGCGTTTCATTTAACAACTCAGCTGGTGAAATGGTATCATTTAATGCTAAAAGGGAAATGAAAGGAGGATTTGATATCATGAATCTGGTCACATTCCCAAACACGTCTTTCCAGAGAGTGAAAGTTGGATGGGTGGATCTCAGTGATAGAGGAGCTAAAGAGTTAATCATCAAAGAGGACAAAATTATATGGCACCAAAGTTTTAACCAGGTAGGGATTGTGGGAACCTCTCTGCAGAAACGGTGGAAACTTTCTGCCATTTCCTCTTCTGTCTGATATTGCTTTGCAAGAAAGGGTACAAAAAATATTTAAGAGTGCTTGGAGAGCAGGTAGAAGGTCTTTTTCTTTTTGCTGAATATTGAAAACTGATCTTGCTCCTTCTATGCCTCCGCCCCCCATGATTGATTTCAAGTCCTTCATCCCTTCTCAGTCTGTCTAATCCAGGCATCCCCAACCTTCGCACCTCCAGATGTTTTGGACCACAATTCCCATCATCCCTGACCACTGGTCCTGTTAGATAAGGATCATGGGAATTGTAGGCCGAAACATCTTGAGGGCTGCAGGTAAGGGATGCCTGGTCTAATCAGTCACATTCATGGACTTCCTGGTCAACTATCATGATCTGGCTAATGTTTAAATGCATTTAACAGGACATGCCAATGGGATATGGATAAAACAGATTTTCCGGGTCCCTTTCAATTTCATTTTAGGCTCAGTTTTGACACGGAAACTTCTTTGGACAATCTGTGTGATGAGAGATTGGGTGCATTTCCATGTTAATTCTGTATATGACCTCAACACCTAGAGATAGCATCAATCACGACATCCTTCAGGATGTCCTCCTTAGATGGTTGTTTTCAGAGGGTGGTTTTTGAGGAGTGTGGTTCTGCCCCATGCGTTGTGTTCTGCGGACTATTTCTTTCTGCACCATGTTGTTTTACATCTATATGAACCTGCTCACTCATCTGGAGATTTGGAATGCATCGGAATGGAGTGTATGAGAGTTAATAAACAGACGCTGAATCCCAACAGGATTAAAGCACTGTTAGTGCCATCCTAGACAGAATAGATGGGAGGTGCCCTGGTCTTCTTGAGGCTTAAGTGGCCTTCTGTTGCGTACAATCTGGTAACCTTAAAATTAGGTTATTTCAATGTATTAAGGGTGGGGGGCTTTGACAATTCAGTGATTAGCATGCTCCCTGCAGCAAGACTGTGTGAGCACATAACATCAATCCTGACCTGACTACACCAAATATCAATTACTTTCTGAGTTCAGTTCAAAGTTCCTGATTTGGCAGAGGAGCCCAATATCTCAAGGGATTCCTCTCCCCCATATGAATGGTCTGAGATCCTGCAGTCAGAGGCCCTTTTCTATGCACCCATTCCACAGGAGGTCCAAAGGGTGGGAACATGATGCAAACCTGACATTACAAATCCCTCTATTCCAATTTTGCAATCAATATTACATTGACAGTGCGCTGATAATGAAGTTACCTTCGCAAACAGGGCTAATATTGCTTTCAAAACAACAAAAACAAAGCACAGCAGAAGAACCGAACAGAGCAAGAAAAGTGCTTAAAGGTTCAATATGTAGGTGCATAAATCCTATTACAAGTTGCTGAAACATAATGTGACTCTGTGGGTGACCAATATGAAAGCTCCTTCACTCCGAACTCCTCTCTCATTTTTGTACAGGTGCTCCCCCTTTCTTTGTGCAATGAACCCTGCCACACTGGTCATCAGAAGAAAACAAAGGAAGGGGAAAAATTTTGTTGCTATGATTGTGCTCCATGCCCAGAGGGGAAGATTTCAAACCAGACTGGTAGGTAAAGCTCTTGCATCCTGATGACCAAATAAAAAGACTGACAAGCAAGGTGGGCTTTAGCTGGGCCAATTTTATTTAGTGAACACATCAAGATCAGCAGAATAGGATAAATTCAAAAGGAAGAACTGTAGCCATTGGGTCACACAAATTGAATCCTTGCCTATCTGGTCAGTTTTGGAGCAGAAATTCAATACACAAATCCTCAATCAAAAAAGCCTATAACATGTTAGCATTTGTCGCCCCCAGAGCAAGGACAAAGCCAGTGCAATTATCTGCGGTTGCTCTCAGCTTGATGAACAACACACACAAGCCATTGAATAAGGCTAAACTGCTTTATTGTGGCAAAATGCAGAATCTGTCTCTGTTTGTCCAGCTCAGACATTCAGAGCTGACATTCAGAGCTGTTTTCAGATACTCCCCAAATTTTTCCCAGTTGTAATTAAATTTCTTATTGCTACCCCCCCCATTTCTTATTGCTACCCCCCCATTGAATTTGTCAATTTTGCCAGATCTACATAACTAATCACCTTTTCTTGCCAGTCTCTAATACTAGGAATTTCTTGCTTTTTCCATAATTTGGCAATTAAAATTCTTGCCGGTGCCCCTGCATATAGAAATACCTTTTCATCCTGTTTGGATATCTCTTCGTTTATCATTCCTAATAAGAGAGACTCAGGAGTTTTTTTTATATTATATTTAAATATTTTATTCAATTCCTCTAATATCTCGTTTCAAAAAGGTTTTATTTTTTCACAATGCCATCATACGTGTAGAAAGGTCCCCACCTCCTTTTGGCATCTCCAGCACCAATTATCTTTAACTTTATACATTTTGTGATTTTTATCTGGCGTCAGGTACCACTTATAAAACATCTTGATCAATTTTTCCCCAATTCCCTCTCATGCCGTGAATTTCCATGATACCTTCCAGATACTTTCCCAGCTTTCCATTTTGATGGGTTTCCCTAAGTCCATTGCCCATTTCGTCATAGTTTCCTTAACCACTTTCTATGAATTTCTAAGAGGAGTTGCTGTTTTCTGTAGCACACAGTGGTAGTTAGAAATGCCGGCTGCTTCTGGCTGTCCTGTTGATGCCAAGAGTGCCAGCTTGGCCAGCATCTGCTGCAATTTTAACCCCTTGATTGCCATGCAGGCTTTGCCGGTCAAGGGTTTGTTGGAGTCCACTTTAATTGCAATGCTATTAGCTGTTGCAGTATAAGGATCAAAGTTTCTGCAGACAGAAAACAAACCACTTAATAATTAATAATAATAATAATTTATTCCCCACCCATCTGGCCGGGTTTCCCCAGCCACTCTGGGCGGCTTCCAACAAAAGATTTAAAATACATTAAAACATCAGTCATTAAAAAATTCCCTAAACAGGGCTGCCGTCAGACGTCTCCTAAATGTCAAATAGTTGTTTATTTCTTTGACAACTGATGGGAGGGCATTCCACAGCGTGGGCTCCACCACCAAGAAGGCCCTCTGTCTGGTTCCCTGCAACCTCACTTCTCGCAGGAAGGGAACTGCCAGAAGGCCCTCAGAGCTGGACCTCAGTGTCCAGGCGGAACGATGGGGGCCCAGTATACTTGGAGAGGTCAGGTGATATACCTGTAGTTGTGGGGGGGGGGCAGGAGACTTGGTATGGGAAATTATCTCTGCATCCCTCCTCCTCCGGGGAGTGACTTGGGCTCAGCTTCGTAGGGTCAGGGAGCCACCTTCCACGCTTTCACTTGATAAATGGGATGCTAACAGAACAGATAAGCTCCAAGTTTGTTAATTATTGTTATCTCGTAGCTCAACATTCTTCTGCTCTCCAGCTTCCAGGTTAAAAGAACACTTGGTAGTTAATAAAATACTTGGTTTAAAACAAGTTAAAATCAATTAAAACTCGATTAAAATCTGTGGAGCTCTGGAGCTGACTGCCTGGCCTGATGCCATCATAACCCGAAGCTTGTTGTTATAGGTCAGATGAATTGGAGCTGAATTTCTGTTTAACCTTTCTTATGTTTCTCAGATATGGACGCATGTTTCAATTGCCCAGAAGATCAATATCCAAACAAGAAGGGAAATGGATGCATCCCCAAAGTTATACATTTCTTGTCCCATAAAGAACCTTTAGGGATCACTTTAGCCTCACTTAGTGTCTTATGTTCTTTGATTACTGCTTTGGTGTTGGCTATTTTTATCCAGCACAATGATACCCCCATAGTCATAGCCAACAACCGAGATCTCACCTACACTCTCCTGGTCTCCCTCCTGCTCTGCTTCCTCTCCTCTTTGCTTTTCCTCGGCCAACCTGGCAAAGTGACCTGCCTTCTCCAACAAACTGCTTTTGGCATCATCTTTTCCATAGCTGTTTCTTGTGTGTTGGCAAAGACCATCATTGTTTCTCTAGCATTCATAGCCACAAAGCCAGGATCCAAGATGAAGAAATGGGTGGGAAAGAGGCTGGCTCATTCCATTGTCCTTTCAGCTTCCCTCATTCAAGTTGGCATCTGTACTCTGTGGCTGACAACGTCTCCTCCCTTCCCTGATCTAGACATGCATTCAGTAGCTGAAGAAACCATTGTGCAATGTAATGTTGGGTCTGTCACCATGTTCTATTGTGTCTTAGGCTACATGGGCCTCTTGGCCCTCACCAGCTTCATTGTGGCCTTCCTGGCCCGCAAGTTACCTGACAGTTTTAACGAAGCCCAGTTCATCACCTTCAGTATGTTAGCATTTTGCAGTGTTTGGATCTCTTTTGTTCCCACCTACCTGAGCACAAGAGGGAAACACATGGTGGCTGTGGAGATCTTCTCCATCTTGGCCTCCAGTGCTGGGTTACTGGGTTGCATCTTTTCCCCAAAATGCTATATCATTGTGCTGAGACCAGAACTGAACAGCAGGAATCAATTAATATGGAGAAAGGATTAAGCCATTCGTCTGCCCTCATCATACCCCAATGTCTGTTGAAGAAGGCAGTTGGGAGAAAATACATGCACACAACATTAGTTATAGACATTCATTTTAAAGTTATCATTACATTTCACTACAAAGTTTAAGGTGCATTTCAATTTCCCTGTTACGGTACATAACCAAATACTTTGTTCAGCTGTCTCACATGTTGACTTGTTCCATGATGATATATTGGTATTTAAAGGATATTTTAAAAAGCTGAATTTCTGTACATCACATAAATATTTTTGATTGTGATATAATGGACTCCCTTTTCCACTCAGGCCTTCTTTGGATATTGACAGCTATGATGGGTTCCTTCATTACTGTATCAGAATTTCTCATTTTATTAGTTGAAAAAACAAAAACAAAAATTGTGTTTTATTCCATGTGTTGTGGATTCTTTCTATTTCTTTTCTTTGGAAGAGTTTTTCAACAAAGAGAAGTTGTGTTTGGAGAAAACACTCAGTATCATCTCTCTCCGTTTCTTGTTCTTTTGAACTTTAATCCATCTTTCGTTTCCAAGACAAATTGAAATATACTCATATTTCAAAAAAACAAAAAACAAAAAACAAAAACCAACCCTCATGATTTTTTCTGTGTTTCAGGAGTCCTCCCGTCTTCACTCATCATAACATTTTTCATAGTCTTTGAGATGTTTTACAATCAATAGAATTGTATAATTTTTTTATGAAATCAATAAACAAGTGCCCTAACATCTCTTGTACAAAGTGGCTGGGAGGAGATACATTCATATAATATTAGTCAAAGTTATTCAATTTTAAATTATTACAAAGTCTGTCCAGACAGTTTGCCTTGCATTTTCGTTTCCTTCTTAGTTCATATCACCACATGCTTGCTTCAGGTGTCTCCCAAGAGGACCTGCTCCATGACTGAATCTTGGTATTGGAATGCTGCAGATTAGGCTAAATTTCTCTAAATCACATGCATATTGTTGATTTCAATATGATAACCACCCTTTTCCATTCAGGTATTCATTGAGTGTTAGTACCTGATCTGGGTTCCTACATTGATGTATCAGGTTTTCTGATTTTATGAGTTGATTTTTAAAAAAATGATTGTGTTTTATTACATGTGCTATGGTTTGAAATGTTCTGTTTGTCCACTCTGGAACTGTCTTTGCAATAAATAGGAGTTGGGGGTGGATGAAGTTGTGAGTTTCACTTCCATTTCCCCCCCCCCCAAGTTCAGAGTCTGGGGTCCTTCCTCAGAATGTCATTGAAGGTTTTTGTGGGTGCCACATCAGCTGTGGACTCCTGGTGGGCCACCCACACATTATACTGTGGAGAAACTCTCAAAACATTGGGTATAAAATTATTACCTGACCGAGGTGCCAACTTGAATAAAATATTGGGGTGGGGAAGGTAAGCGCTACCCCACATAATCAATCACATGGCACGGCACACACATAGCATTTGAATGGCCATGCCCATCAACTGAGGGGGGGCAATCAAATTTTATTGGAGGGGGGGCTTCTATGTTAACAGACAGACAGACAGATATAGATATAGATGCTCACTGGCAGGACAGATCATGAAGCTGAGGCTCCAATACTTTGGCCACCTCATGAGAAGAGAAGACTCCCTGGAAAAGACCCTGATGCTGGGGAAGATGGAGGGCGCCAGGAGAAGGGGACGACAGAAGATGAGAAGGTTGTACAGTGTTCTCGAAGCTACCAACATGAGTCTGACCAAACTGCGGGAGGCAGTGGAAGGCAGGAGTGCCTGGCGTGCTCTGGTCCATGGGGTCACGAAGAGTCGGACACGACTAAACGACAACAACAAATAGATATAGATACAGTGGTACCTTGGTTTATGAACACAATTGGTTCCGGAAGTCTGTTCATAAACGGAAGCGTTCGTAAACTGAAGCGAACTTTCCCATTGAAAGTAATGGAAAGTGAATTAATCCATTCCAGATGGGTCCGCGGCGTTCGTAAACCGAAAATTCGTAAACTGAGGTGTTCATAAACCGAGGTTCCATTGTATAGATAGATGATAGATAAAAAAAGATCATATTTCTTGCTTTTAGACTATGGAATCATTTGGGGATACAGTGGTACCTCAGGTTACAAATGCTTTAGGTTACAAACACTTCAGGTTACAGACTCCGCTAACCCAGAAATAGTACCTCGGGTTGAGAACTTTGCTTCAGGATGAGAACAGAAATCACCCTCTGGCGGTGCGGCAGCAGTGGGAAGCCCCATTAGCTAAAGTGGTGCTTCAGGTTAAGAACAGTTTCAGGTTAAGAACGGACCTCTGGAACGAATAAAGTTCTTAACCAGAGGTACCACTGTATAGCTTACCTTCCAAGTCCCGGACTGCAGAATCCGGGACCGGCTGCCATGTGACACCGGAAGTTGCGTCGACGTAACTTCCGGTGTCGCTTTGCCCTTCTATGGGCACCCAAAAGGGCCGCCGGCGGCTTCAAAAGTAGCATATGCGCATGACCGGAAGTGTGTTGACGCAACTTCCGGTGTCGCCCCGCCCATCAATGGGCACCAAAATGGCCGCCGCTGTCACCGGAAGTCGCAGCTACGCACTTCCGGTCATGCGTAGATGCGACTTTTGAAGCGGCCATTTTTTGTGCCCATAGAAGGGCAAATCAGAAAGGGGGAAAAATGGCCGCCGGCAGGAGAAAATAACGGAGAAAAACGGGAGATGAAGTGATATGGGGGACCACCGGGAAAAGGTAAATAAAAACGGGGGTTTCCCGGGGAAAACGGGAGACTTGGCAGCTATGCTGTATAGCATTTCTTTATGTCCTCAGGCAAGATGCTGGCTGTGCTATAGGCTACCACTTTCTGTTGGGTGTTTACTCACCATAGAACTCTGCACTTAAATTCCCCTGTCTCAGTCCTTCAAGGAGCAGACTCAACCTCCTTTTTCTATCTGAATTTTTAAAGATACGTTTCTGATCAAAAGTGCCACTCAAAGTCCAAGATCCAATGAAGTAATTATCTCCCTCCTCAATTATCCAGATTGCACACAATAATTTGTTCAGCTAGACAGAGCTCTCGGGGGTTTCCTAAGGACATCTGAAAACAGTCAACAACCCAGCATAGTAAGAGCATTAAATATGCTCCTGTGCCAGTGAGATTTAGGAGTGTTGCATAGTGATGAGAGAGAGGTTTTACTGGTTTTGTTACTGTCAACACTTCTTTTTTATTCTCATTTAGTTTTATTAATAATTTAAGTTCATATTCAAAATATTTCTACGTCTGCTGATGTTTAAGAGAAAGTTAAAGTGCAACCACCAACACAGTCAAAGTCAGACAGGAGATGTATTTGGAAACAGAGGAACCTGCATCTTCCAAGAGATTTTTTGAAGCTACCATGGTGAGGCACTTGCTGCTGCTGCTGCTGCTGCTGCCTCACACAATGTGCAGGACAATGAAGTGCCTTGCCGTTGATCCAATCTCTGTGCCTCATGAATGGTACCAGGCAGGTGACCTCCTCATTGGTGGGATTGCTTCTCAGATCACTTACTACTTTAGTGAATTATTATTCAGGGAACATCCTTCTCAGGACCTGTTTGACATGCCACAGTAAGCAATAATATGCCCCTCAATGAAAGGGATATAAACCAATCCTATATTACCTGAAAAGAGAAAATGTGTTGATAAGAACAATGGGCACATTAGCAGTACATGGTCTCAGCCTACAGGATGGTACCGAAGTCAGTGAGCTAGCCTTAAGCAAATGAAGCTCGTCTGAACATTCATTCCTCCAATCTCTGTAACTACACCCTTTCATTCTTACCAAAGCAGCCAAGGAAGTTATAAGCATTACACTTCAGCTTTGTTAATCTCTCTCTCTCTCTCTCTCTCTCTCTCTCTCTCTCTCTCTCTCTCTCTCTCTCTCTCTCTCTCTCTCTCTCTCTCTCTCTCTCTCCTCTCTCCCCTCTCTCTCTCTCTCTTATATATACATTTGAGAAGAGAGCTAATTAAAAACAATGTACAGTAAATATAAAAGCATGGAGTATTCCTGTGACACCAAAAACTGTTAATGAAGGGTTGTATCGGTTAGCGGATTTTCTTTCTTCTTTTTTTGTTCTAATTTTTATGTATTATGTGATGTTGCATTCTGTTTTTAAGTTATGAACGGCACTTAGATCTACCAGAGAAGGGTAATATACTAATATAATAAATAAAAATACATTATTATTAGTAGTAGTAGCAGTAGTAGTATCATAAATAAGCTTGGGTGAACTTCTGTCACCATCAACAGGCAAAGTTTTCTTCAGTGATATAGTTTCTGGTATAAAGAAATAAATATGGATATATAAATGCAGAAAAGCATGGTGCAGGTGTGCCATCGAAAGGGAAATGAAATGCCAAAATCTGCAGGCAATGGAATTAACATAATTAATGTAAAGATACCAAATCACTCTTAAGACTGTGAAAAAGTTCATTCTGCTAGGATGCTTTGTGCTGAAATTGCAGAGGAGAAACCAAGAAAAGAGCAGGTGTGTCAAAGATACACTGCAGATCACAAATACAATTGCTCTCCACTTTCATCCCTTAGATTTTGGCTGAATGTGTTTTTTGAATAGGAAGAGGACATAACGGTCTCATGCATTAAAGTATTTTCCCTCCCTTTTTATATCTTCCCTGTTGACAGTGTAACAACAAAGTTCTATCAGAACATCCTGGCCATTGTGTTTGCCATAAAAGAGATCAATGACAATCCGAAGATCTTGCCCAATGTCACCCTTGGCTTCCACATCTATGACAGCTACTTTGATGCAAGAATGACCTATCGAACCACTTTGGACCTTCTCTTCAAATGGCAAATATTTGTCCCCAACTACAAATGTGACACTCAGAAAAACCTGATCGCTGTGATTGGAGGACTTACTTCTGACACCTCTATCTACATGGCAGATGTCTTAAATCTCTACAGGGCTCCACAGGTAGAATCAGTGCATAGGGGAATGTGGGGAAGTTTCATTTGACATTCTTTGATTCAGAAGGAAAAGTGAAATATTAGTGTGTGAAAGAAATAGCCAGAAATTCCATTACTTTCAGATAACTAAAAAATATTGAGCCAGGATTTTTCTTCCATTACTATTTCGAGTTCCACCTTCAACCATCTTTAGGAAATGTTCTCCTAAATTATCATTTTCTTTTAGCTCACCTATGGCTCATTTGCTTCAGAGGAGATTCAATCAAGGCAGACAACCTTTTATAGCATGGTCCCAATGGAAGCCCATCAATATGTAGGGATTATCCAGTTACTTCAGTACTTCAAATGGATATGGGTTGGGCTCTTCGTTGTGAATAGTAATAGTGGGGAATATTTTTTGAGGACCCTGGAGCTATTGTTTTCCAACAATGGGATCTGTTCAGCCTTCACAAAAAGAATCCCACTTCAAGCTCATATGGATAATATGGAAGGAATGTATGATATAATGAGAAGTATTGATGAAGGTCTCGTAGATGAAAAGGCCACTGCAGTTATATTCTATGGAGACTATGGGGCAATTTCATGGCTGAGAACTGTTTCACTTTTCCAAGATATTGGAGGTAAGCAAAACATAACATTTGGGAAGGTCTGGATCATGACAGCCCAGATAGATTTTGTATCAACCGGACACCAGAGGACCTGGGATTTTCAGCTGTTCCAAGGTGCTCTTTGCTTTACAATTCACTCAGAAGAGCTCCCAAAGTTCAACCAATTCCTTCAGAACATCCAAACACACAGGACCAAAGCAGATGGCTTTTGGAAGGACTTCTGGGAGCAGGCATTTGACTGTCTCTTTCCAGATCCAAGTATGCTTGTCATGGATGATGGAACGTGTACTGGAGAGGAGAGGCTGGATAGTCTCCCTGCAGGTGTTTTTGAAATGCACATGACTGGGCAGAGCTACAGTATCTACAATGCTGCCTATGCTGTAGCTCATGCATTGCATGCCATTTACTCATCCAGATCCCTGCACAGAGCAGTGACCGCTGGTTACAGTGTTGGATTTCCATCTCTGCAGCCTTGGCAGGTAATGTTGCAGAGCCAAATATTCTCATGTCAATGAACTGATTAACAGGAGGAGAACAGGAAGTTGCTTTATACAAGATGAGGTCTGTCAACCTTCTGTTTCAGTATTGTGTACACTGTCTGGTTTGGGCTGTCCAGAGTTCGAGACAAGATGAGATTCCGAGTTTTACCAGAAGATTCTGGGGATTGAATCTGGGCCCTTTCCATGCAAGGAGATGCTCAACCAGGGAGATGCTCCCCTTTACTGGCCCTCTTCTCATATGTAAAAAAAAACCAGATGTATAAATATTCTGCATCTTAGACATGGTTACTCCCTTGCTCGTTTACATTTCGTCTTATAACTTGACCTTGGAATCTGCTTCAGTTGGGAACCTCAAATAGTTTGATTCTTCTTTTTCTTTTTAAATAGATCAACTCCTTTCTTCAAGGTGTTTCATTTAACAACTCAGCGGGAGAAACGGTATCATTTAATGATAACAGGGAAATGAGAGGAGGATTTGATATCATGAATTTGGTCACATTCGCAAACACGTCTTTCCAGAGAGTGAAAGTTGGATGGGTGGGTCTCAGTGATAGAGGAGATAAAGAGTTAATCATCGAGGAGGACAAAATTCTATGGCACCAAAGTTTTAACCAGGTACGGATTGTAGTTACGAACTGCAGAGAGTTATTAGTTTAAAGCTGCTAAATAACAACAGGAATAAAAAGAACAATAATAATGTCTAGTGGATTCAGAAATATGATGGTAAATTGATATGGCAAATCTCCCTTTTCCCACTTTGAAATCAGTATTACCTTGAAAGTGCACTAAAATAATGCCCCCTTCTTAACACACTTAACACACATTACTGAAGCTTAAGATGGCTCTGTGGGTGACATATATGAAAGCTCTTCCACCCCCTACTCCTTTCTATAGGTGCTCCCCCTTTCTTTGTGCAATGAACCCTGCCACTCTGGTCATCAGAAGAAAAGGAAGGAAGCGGAAAAGTTTTGTTGCTATGATTGTGCTCCATGCCCAGAGGGGAAGATTTCAAACCAGACTGGTAGGTAAAGCTGTTGCATCCTGATTACCAAATAAAAAGACTGAGAAGCAGGCAGGGCTTGAGCTGGGTCACTTTTATATAGTGAACATAACAAGATCAGCAGAGGAGGATAAATTTAAAAGGCAGAATTGTAGCTATTGGGTGACATATAGGTCTTTATTTCAGCCAGAACTCAGAAGAACTCAGTTCTGGTACCTCTCAGGTGGGCACCATTGCCATTCTAAGAGAAGGAGGGAACTGTTCATGGTAAATTGAAACTAATCAACCCTTGCCTATATGGTCACTTATGGAGCAGAGCCCACTTCCCTTAGCAAACTAAGGAATAGGAGGAATTGGGGGGTGTATGCATACCCTGAATTAAAAGGAGCTATGAAAGGAAAAGCTTCAGGCCAGCAAACAGAAGCATTTGCTCTCATACAATCTGGGGTCTCCGATTGAATTTGAACCCCTACCTGACCCTGCCTTGCTTTGCAATTGTGCTAGAAGATTAATTGCTGCTTCACTAGAGGAAGCAAGAGTCCTCTGGTATAAATCAAACTATGATTGTGGGAGGGAGAAAAACCAAAAGCCTCAGCAAAGGAGGGAAAGCCATGATAGGCTAGAATGCGCCTCCTCAAAAGATAGCAACTGGCAGGCTGCAAGCGAAAGGGAGCATAGAGAGGCCCCTGCATGAACGAACAAGTGTTACAGGGGCTGGGAATCAAACCAAAAGGTTTGCGCCTTATGTTGGACCCTAAAGTGGACCTCCCCATCTCATACCACTTTAAAATGTGACAATATGTTCACTGCTGGTTGGTGGGCTGTCTCTCATGGCCAATGTGCCACAAATGTGTCTCGGCAGCCAATGTTGCTGTGGTGGAACAGCCATAATGTACAATTTGTCACAATACATGGTTCATTCAATGGGCTAGGTCAGATGAATCGGAACTGAATTTCTAGCTAAGTTTTTCTTTATGTTTCTCAGATATGGATGCATGTTTCAATTGCCCAGAAGATCAATATCCAAACAAGAAGAGAAATGGATGCATCCCCAAAGTTATACATTTTTTGTCCTATGAAGAACCTTTGGGGATCACTTTAGCCTCACTTAGTGTCTTATGTTCTTTGATTACTGCTTTGGTGTTGGCTATTTTTATCCAGCACAATGATACCCCCATAGTCATAGCCAACAACCGAGGTCTCACCTACACTCTCCTGGTCTCCCTCCTGCTCTGCTTCCTCTCCTCTTTGCTTTTCCTCGGCCAACCTGGGAAAGTGACCTGCCTTCTCCAACAACCTGCTTTTGGCATCATCTTCTCCATAGCTGTTTCTTGTGTGTTGGCAAAGACTACCATTGTTTCTCTAGCATTCATAGCCACAAAGCCAGGATCCAAGATGAAGAAATGGGTGGGAAAGAGACTGGCCCATTCCATTGTCCTTTCAGGTTCCCTCATTCAAGTTGGTATCTGTACTCTGTGGCTGACAACGTCTCCTCCTTTCCCTGAGCTAGACATGAATTCAGTAGCTGAAGAAACCATTGCACAATGTAACGTTGGGTCCGTCACCATGTTCTATTGTGTCTTGGGCTACATGGGCCTCTTGGCCATTGCTAGTTTCATTGTAGCCTTCCTGGCCCGCAAGTTACCTGACAGTTTTAACGAAGCCCAGTTCATCACCTTCAGTATGTTAGCATTTTGCAGTGTTTGGATCTCTTTTGTTCCCACCTACCTGAGCACAAGAGGGAAACACATGGTGGCTGTGGAGATCTTCTCCATCTTGGCCTCCAGTGCTGGGTTACTGGGTTGCATCTTTTCCCCAAAATGCTACATCATTCTGCTGAGACCTGAACTGAACAGCAGGGATCAATTAATACGAAGGAAGATTTAAGAAAGGTTTAAGCAATCTGTTTTCACTCACAATAGCATTTCTTCTTAAACTGGTTTGAGATTTTGTGAAAATCAATAAAATTGTATTATTTTTATGAAATAAATAAATACAAACCTTAGTGCCTGTTTGGAAATTAGCAGGAAAAAATCCTATAAAATTAGTTATATTTATACAATACAGACACAAATCAGCTTGAAATCAGTTTAATGATTAAAATTTTAGTAGGTACAACGTGTGAAGGTGAGTTTTATTGGTCTCTCCCACAAACAGCTTCACACCTACACAAAGTTTCTTTGGTTTCCTGGGTAAATGGAGTAACTGTTTATTCAATAAAGTGTGACCTCCACGGAAGGTCCGTAGCTCAGAGGCAGAGCACCTGCCTTTCATGCAGAATGTTGCAAGTTGAATATTCAGCAGCTATACAAAAATAAGTTATGCAGCCTCCCACCACTAGATGGCAGTAAAAGTTCTTCCATTCTTAGAGGAAAGCAACCGTTTACTGGCTGTGGTTTTTCTGACTCTGGTATGATAACCACTAAGGGCTGGAGAAGTCACTGAGCTCAGGAAAGAGCAAGCTTTTGTGCTTTTCTGCATTATTGAATTGGAGGGAGATGCCCATGGCCTCCAGGATGGCCTCAATAACTTGGCTAACTCAGTGGAAGCATCTCTTTGGACTATTCTTCCTATGTACAGGTAAGTGGACTATTGATAAGGAAATCTTAGCTTAGGAAACAGATACATAAATAAAGTGGGAAATAAGTTAATATGGAGTCTGTGGTGTGGGAAGCTTTAGTTAAAGGTTTCAGGCAGCTAGCTGTGACCCTTTCTGTCGTACTTTCTTACACTCATTCTCCCCCCCTAGTTTTCCATCCTTTCTGAGAGAGAACAGAACTCCTTGTGCACTGCTCATATTTTAAGAACATGGATCTGGAATGGTGGCTGGGTGTTTGTGTGAAAATTTCAGCTTATCTGCAGCCACTTAAAAACACATTTTTAAAAAAGCGAAGACTGGACAGAGGAAGGGAAATTGTGCTTTGTTTCATGTACTGCAGTTTTGACATTATTTCTTGACTTCCTTCTACCAATTGTTGAATGAAAACTGTGTACATTAAGGCAAACCTTTAGCATGCTTTTAATACATTCTTCAATATCCTGCAGTTTGCAGCTCTGATTCCCAAGTGACCCAGAGTCCCTTATCACAAAACGTCCAGGAAGGGGAACTGTTTGCCATCACCTGCAGCAACCCCAATGAATATCGCACCCATTTTTGGTACCGTCAGCAGCCTGGAAGAGCACCGACCCTCCTCTTGTATATAGCATCCCATGAAAAGAACAAAACCAAAGGACGCTTCACAGCAGAGTACTTGGAGAAGGGAAAGAAAAGTCGCCTGCATTTCTCTGGTGCTCAGATTCAAGACTCAGGCACTTACTTTTGTGGCGTAGAGCACAGTGGTGCTGGAAGGGAGAGACTCATGACTATAAGTTCAGGTCTTCTTCAGCTCTGATGTGCACCTTTACTCTGTGATACTTTGCTGCTGAAAACATTCCCCACAAATGTTCATTATTGTACATATTAAAGAACTTACAAAGTCTCTCTCTCTTATACATACACACACACACACACACACACACACACACACACAGAGAGAGAGAGAGAGAGAGAGAGAGAGTGAGAGAGAGAGAGAGAGAGAGATGTAAAGGTGAGAATTATTTTATTTTATTTTTAAAAAGTCCTCCCAAGTGTGTTTGCAGAGACTGAAACAGTAGTCAAATTGTACAGTTAAGTTGTCTTGAAGAGAAACTGCTACAGTGGTACCTCGGTTTACAAACACAATTGGTTCCGGAAGTCTGTACTTTACCTGAAGCGAACTTTCCCATTGAAAGTAATGGAAAGGGGATTAATCCGTTCCAGACGGTCCGTGGAGTACTTAAACTGAAGCGTACTTAACCTGAAGTGAACTTTCCCATTGAAAGTAATGGAAAGTGGATTAATCTGTTCCAGGCGGGTCTGCGGAGTACTTAAACTGAAAATACTCAAACCGAGGCATACTTAAACCGAGGCATGACTGTATACAGAAAGGAAACAACAGCCTACTTAATGTGATTTAAAGAGAGTGAGCAAACTGTGTTACAGATAAGGAAACATTTCAAAAAATCAGGAGACAGAGATGGCAAGAAATCATGCTGAAGGAGCTCCAAAGAGAATCACAGACTAAACACTTTAGGCATAGTCAGAGTTGGGGCTGGGTGGGGCTGTCACCCCGGGCACAGGTTTTGGGGGGGGGGGGAAACATTTCTCACAACGCCCTGCCAGCTTTTGGGGTTTGGAGGGTGTCGTGAGCTGTTGTGTCCTTCCCACTCACCCTCCAGGACGCAACAGGGCAGGGCATGCACACACACACACACCCCAAAAAAATCTAGTGCAGATGCAGACTTTAAATTGATAGTTTATGATGTTTTTATTATTTGTTACTTCAGGATATTACATCAATTCATAAATTTAATGAAATATTGAAAATGAACGCGCCCCCCCCCAGCTCCAGCTCAAATTCTGAAAGTGGAGGTACATTATTTGGGGCAAATTAGAAAATTCCTCCCTTATGCAGATTTCCCTTTCAGGCTGCTTGACGGGAGCAAAATCTGACACCCCTTTGATCCTCAGAAAGTAGGCGCATGAAACCAAGCCACAAGCTTGTGGTCTGTGCCATAGAAGCTCTGCTCCCTTGTGAGCCAACTTGATGCACACTCACCCATTCTCGCACACAAATGAAAAGACGATGTTGACTCTTGGAGAAGGGATGGCTGTTTTGTTCCTGGTCCTCTCCACAGGTACCGTGTTTCCCCCTTTTTAAGCCATAGTCATAAAGTAAGCCATGGCAGGATTTTTAAGATTTTAAAAATATAAGACATACCCCGAAAATAAGACATGCAGGCGCCCAGCAGGGAAGGTGGGAACGGGGCCCGAGGACGCCTCTGGCCAAAAGTTATGGGGGGGGGGGTGTCGGGAAGTTCCATTTGGTGGGGGGGGAGTTGGAGGGAGGGAGAGACACCGCTGACTGGGCTCGTTGCCTCTTTTTTCTTTTCACATTGTTTGTTCCTATAAAATGCCCGCAAGCCGGCTAAACAGGAAAGAAAGGGGAGAGGACTCACGCGTTTTCCCTCCCCGCCGGCACCTTTTTCCTCTTCCTCCCCCCACCCCCAAAGCTTCCTCGATCCGGTGCTGGGCGCCGACCCGGCAGGCCGCTTCCTTGATCCGGCGGCCTGCCGGGTCGGCGCTGATCAGTGCTGCGCGGAGCACTGGATTGAGGAGCCGGTCTGCAGAGTCAGCGCCCAGCAACGCCGTGCTGGATTGAGGAGGCGATGCTCTGTGCAGCGCTGCTGGCCGCTGACTCTGCAGACCGGCTCCTCGATAAGCGCCGACCCGATCTGAGGAAGCCCCGCTGCTGCCGCCAGTCCCCGAGCTGCGCTTCGGCTCGGGGGACTGGCGGGGAAGGCAGGCAGGCGGCAAGCAGCGCCCGCTGAGTTTCGGCTCCGGGACTGTTGTTGCCTGCCTGCCTGCCTGCCTTCCCCAAGGAAGCCCCGCTGCTGCCGCCAGTACCCCGAGCTGCGCTTCGGCTCAGGGGACTGGCGCGCGCCTGACATCACCGAGGTCGGAATCCGCTCCCCGCGTGCCTTCTCCCGGGGAGCCTCGGTGCGGCGCTTCGCAGGCGGCCCCCGCGGTAAGTCTGCAGCTACGGCGGGGACCTGACCTGGCAGCAGAGGTAGCGGAGGCGACCCTCCCGGGCGGAGCACCTGAGCCAGCAGCCGGGCCTCTGCCTGGCCCGGCTGAGGAGGCCTGCCACCCCGCAGCCCAGAACTGGCGGCTGCTGCAGCGCAGAGCGCTCGGAGAGCCCAGCAGCACCACGGAAGCAGAGAGCCTGCGAGGAGGGAGGAGGAGGAGTAAGAGGAGGAGGAGGACTCCTCTGTGCTGCTTGGCGGTGGCACTTTAGCAGCATGGTCATGGACACCCTTCCTGGCAGGGTGGCTGCGGCCCCTCAGCACAAGCCGAGACCCAGCGCCGACGGGGTGCCCCCTCCTTAGCCCAGCCTGCTCCATCTGAACGCGGGGAGGGAAGGAAGGCATGGGCGTATGTGTATGTGCGCGCACACGGTCTAGCCCGCCACAGATTCTGAGGGACAGTGAACCGGCCCCCCACATTAAAAGTTTGCTGACCCCTGTCCTGGACAGTGTTGCATGCTCTCCACCTGCTCTGGCTTCCCATATATTACCAAGCTAAGTTCAAGTTCTTTTGTAGATACACAAAGACCAGAACAGCTGTAAGGTACTGTAATAAAAACAGTAAGATTAATTAAAAAAAGACATCCCCTGAATATAAGACACCGTGTGTGTTTTTGAGGAAAAAAAGTTATAAGACGGTGTCTTAAAAAAGGGGAAACACGGTATGTTCTCTCTTGTGAATTGTTTATGCCTCTGGATCTTGACATGACTTAAAGTTAGGGGCAATTTGCTTACATGAGATGGGCAGTAGGATCTTCCCTATGGTACCCCCAGATGTAAGCAGCCATCCAGTTTACACTAATGGTTCATCAGATTCTGTCCATTTCCTTCCTTCCTTCCTTCCTTCCTTCCTTCCTTCCTTCCTTCCTTCCTTCCTTCCTTCCTTCCTTCCTTCCTTCCTTCCTTCCTTCTTCTTCTCCCCCTCTCTCGTCTGCCTCATTCCTTCTTTCCTCTTCATGAATTTCTCTCTCCTCTTGTTCAATTATATTTATAAAGGATAAGAGAACTGACCTGGCCTCTCCCTGTTACTCTGTCTCCTCCCTGTGTTTCAGGCCAAGGACAACCTGTAACCCAGGACTTACGCCTTTGTTTCTGCCGAGGCAGGAGAGCCCACCCAGCTGAATTGCTCCTATACAGGATCTCCAAATACCTTGCAATGGTACAAACAGCATCCAAGTGGACAGATCCAGTTCATGGCCTTGCTCTATAACACCAAGTCCACCACTGAGCTTCATGACTATTTCAGTGTGAGCCTGAATACAAAGGAGAAGGTCACGTCTTTAACGCTGCACCAAGCTCAAGTCGAAGATTCTCTTGTCTACTTCTGCGCTGAGAGTCACAGTGCTGCAAAGACACATCCTGCCAGCCGCATAACCTGCTGTCAAGGGAGTCACAGGGAGAAACAAAGCTTTGACCTGAATCAAAAGCCTTCTGGATTAGTAGAATTTATATTCGGTCTCCTGGAATTTTACAAACCAAGTCAAACTGATAGATTTTCAGGCAGTTCTCTTAAGGACTGCCAAATCCAACATTTACAGTTGTACCTCGGATTACAGACGCTTCAGGTTACAGACTCCGCTAACCCAGAAATAGTACCTCGGGTTTAGAACTTTGCTTCAGGATGAGAACAGAAATCACGTAGCAGCGGCGTGGCGGCAGCGGGAGGCCCCATTAGCTAAAGTGGTGCCTCAGGTTAAGAACAGTTTCAGGTTAAGAACGGACCTCCGTAATGAATTAAGTTCTTAATCCGAGGTACCTCTGTACTTGTTTGCCTTTTTGTCATTTTTGTAAAACAATTTTGGTGGTTTGCTAAAATAAATAAATAAACTATTTTGTGGTCTTCCTAAAAAAAAACTTTCGGGGTGTCCTAGTTTTTACTTTTTGAAATATGGCAACCCCATTCAAAAGGCTATTTAAATTATGCTGCATGTCATGGACATAACTCCCCACAGTCAAGATGAGCAGTCTGAGTGCGGGGGGGGGGTAGTTGGTCAGAAGAGGAAGAAAGAGACTTGACTCTTCCTCAGCCAGCTGAAGGCAGTGGGCTAAAAAAATAAAAACCTTCTCAGAAGGAGGAGAGACTGTACTTTATCAGTACAGCGAGAGTGGACTGGGCGGAGGCCAATTCTCTGCAGAGCAGCCCTTAGTCACCTCACAGGGGAGGGGGAACTCTTCGTCAGAGGAAGAGGTGGGAGATGATCCCGAGAGCCAAGGACTCACAGAAGAAAAAGGTCAAAGAAAGGTGTCAATAAAAGAAGAGGGGGGTGCTGCTTCCATGTTTCCTGTTGGAGGTGCAATTTGAGCTCAGATGCCTCAACTTCATATTGATGGACAGTCACTAGTGTGAGGGGCTCTGAGGTTAATGACTGTATATAATACAGTGGTACCTCAGTTTACAACCACAATTGGTTCCGGAAGTCTGTACTTAAGCTGAAGCGTACTTAACCTGAAGCGAACTTTCCCATTGAAAGTAATGGAAATTGGATTAATCCGTTCCAGACGATGAAAAACACCCCCTAAAACAGCAATTTAACACGGATTTTACTGTCTAATGAGGCCATTGATCCATAAAATGAAGGCAATAATCAATGTACTGTACAATAAAATAAATCAGACAGTATTTTAGGTGAAAAAATTATTTTAGGTGAAAAAAATTAACATGTATTTCTTACCTGGGCTGATGATAGTCATTGTTTGGATGGGGGCTCAGGGTCCTCTTCCACAATCACAATGCCTTCGCGCCGATGCCTCCCGGAGGCCGGGCCTTCGCTCTGGGCCTTCGCGGAGCCATGGGAGCGCCTCCACAGCTGCGGCCCAGTCTTCAGGCCTTCACGGAGGCCTCCGTAGGCCTCGGAAACCTCGGTTTACTTACTTCCGGGTTACAATTGTTCGTAAACCAAACATTCGTAAACCGAGGTGTTCGTAAACCGAGGTTCCACTGTAAATCTTCTTGTAAATACAACTACTGCGTGCTGGTTATCTAAGCCGACAGCCTGCCATTTCCTGACACTGTGTCATAATGGAAGTGTGAAGAAACAATGTATTAGGAGATCATACATTTCATTTGTTTGCTTGCTTCAATATTGAAGTTGCTTAAGCTATTTCAAATACAACAAAGTATATGAGGGAAATGTCAGATGAAGGCCTGTGGATGAGGGCTTCCTTTAGGCATTTGATTGGCCACTGAATGCAGCTGAGCAAGAGGGGCCTTTGGCCTGACCCAGAAGAGCTCTTCTTTATTTGTTGCATTTGTATCCCACATTTTCTTCAAGAAGTTCAAGGCACATGGTTCTCCCCCTCATTATTTAATTCCCACAACAGCAACCCCCTGAGGTAGTTTGGCTGAGAGTCAGTGATTGGCCCAAGGTCACCCAGAGTCACCAAGCATATGCCCATTATGGGAAAACCAGAAGCGGGACCAGAGTGCAACAGTGCTCTTCCCACTTGCGATTCTCAGAGACTACTATTCAGAACCATCCTTCCTCTGAATTGGCAGTAGAACCAAACCATATGGGTTGGTAATCACTAGTAGCCTTATCTTCCACGATTTTCTATGTAGAGTAGACACACTCTTTTTCTTTCATCTGAGGGGTTGTTCGAGTATCCCCCCCCTCTCAGATTTTGAACAGATTGTACATTTCTGTTCTAAATACCTTTTCTAAATCCGGCCTGGATAATTTGTCTTGCTTTTTTTATGTAGGGAAAGCTCCTTTCCTCTAAATTAGGGATGGCTTGCCTGATTTAGAATGTCTTTGAAATAACAGGGAGGCAGCAAATTCTGTCACCCCCTTTCGATCCTCAGAAGGCAGGCATGTGAAACCAAGCCACAAGCTTGTGGTCTGTGTCATAGAAGCTCTGCTCTGTGTGACATGCATCCATCCATCCATTCTCTCACACAAATGAGAAGATGATGTTAACTCTGGGAGAAAGGATGACTGTTTTGGTCCTGGTCCTCTCCGCAGGTAATTTCTCTCCTGAAAAGTGTGAATGCCTTTGGATCCTGGCATGGCTCATTTAATTACATGGGATGGGTAGCAGAATCTTTTCTATGGCTCCTCAGATATAAGGAGGCTTCCAGCTTCCACTAATAGTTCATCAGATTTTGTCCACTCCTCTCCCTCATTACTTCTTTCCTTCTCATTATTTTATCTCTGTTTTTCCTCTTCTACTTTTCTTGCAAAGGATAAGAGAACTGACCTGCCCTCTCCCTGACATCCTGTTTCTCCTCCCTGTGTTTCAGGCCAAGGAGAGGCTATCATCCAGAAGGACTCATTTGTTTCTGCCAGAGCTGGAGAACACATCCAGCTGAATTGCTCCTATGCAGGAACTCCGAGTACCTTGCAATGGTACAAACAGCACCCGGGTGGACGGATCCAGTGGTTGGCTTCACTGTATACCAAGTCCACCACTGAGCCTCATGACTATTTCAGTGTGAGCCTGAATACAAAGGAGAAGGTCACATCTTTAACAGTGCACCACACTCAAGTTGAAGATTCTCTTGTCTACTTCTGCGCTGAGAGTCACAGTGCTGCAAAGACACATCCTGCCAGCCACAAAACCTGCTGTCAAGGGAGACACAGGGAAAAACAAAGTTTTGCACCAAATAATAATAACAACAACTTCCAGATTAACAGAATTCATATTAAGTCTCCAAGGCTCATAGGCAAGGGAAAGGAATGACAGGCTGTTTTGGTCCTGGTTCTCTCCACAGGTGTTTGCTCTCCTTTGGATCTCAGCATGGCTTAAAGTCCAGGGCTCAGTTAGGGACACTTTAGTTGAATGGGATGGGCAGCACAATATCTATGGTTCATTGGATGTGAGTAGCCACAGGGATGTATGAACTGTTCATTAGATCGGGTCCATTGCAAAATAAATAAATAAAATCTCTCTCTTTCTCTTTCTCTTTCTCTTTCTCTTTCTCTTTCTCTTTCTCTCTCTCTCTTTCTCTCTCTCTCTCCTCTGCCACATCCCTTCTTTCCCTCCACTCTACTTCCAAAAGATAAGAAAAATGACCTGGCCTCTCACTGATATTCCTTTTCTCTTTCAGGTGTTTCAGGCCAAGGAGAAGCTATAATCCAGAAGGACACATTTGTTTCTGTCATGGCGGAAGAACACATCCAGCTGAATTTTCTCCTATACAGGTTCTCTGAGTACCCTGCAGTGCTGCACACTATGGTTCCTTGGATGTGAGTAGCGTGTCCACCATCATAGCATGCACCAGGCGCGCTGGCTTGCCCCGGCGATTGAGGGAACCAGCACCGCATGAAGTGCTCACATCACTTGCGCACACCCCTCGACTTGCTGACCTGTCATGCACGGACTGCGTGGCTTGTGCGCATGAAGCAAGCACATTGTGTGGCATGCACGAGTGACATGAGCATGTTCCGCTGCATGCATGCACAGCAGGCACACGTTCCCATGGAATATTGAGGGGGTTCGTCCCCCTCCTTGAATTTTTTTTTTTGGGGGGGGCTTAGATGTTGCCCCTGCTTCCAACTCTACAATTTCATGTTCTGCACTGTGCTGATGCACACACATACACAAATCAGCTGAGCAACCATATATGGGTAATTCATTTTGTGAAACAATTCTCGGCTGCAATTTAAGTAGAGGCATGCAGTGTGTGTATGTTTCACCACATGGTGGTGCCACCAGGCCGCTTTGAGTGCCGCAGTCTTTCTTAGTCTTCCAGGAGGACTAAGCCCTGCCCCTTTGTTCCTTCAAAGAGATTCAGCCCGACGCAGCTTGCTTTTTAATATCTAAGGCTCCAGGTCTGCTTTCTTCGCTCCCCCTCTCCTGCCACATCTTGGATCTTCTGCAACAGGGAACTACAGACTCTGGGCTCTTTTCCTCCTCATTTAAGGGAACTTTATTCTGAAAAAAAGAAAGAATCTCTCTCTCTCTCTCTCTCTCTCTCTCTCTCTCTCTCTCTCTCTCTCTCATTTGGGATTCTATAAAGAAGTTTCCACTTCAGATGGTGAATAATGCCCATTGCTGGAATCTCGATCATTGTGATGTTTTGTTCATTAGGTAGGTAGGTTTTTCCCTTTTTAAAAAATCCAGACTTTAAATCTTTGCTCCCAAGACTTTGCTGATTTCCTATACATTTGGCAGTGTAAAGTATTTCATAGAATCATAGAACTGTAGAGTTGGAAGGGACCCTGAGGATCAGTGGTTTTTTTCTATGAAAATAGGTGCCGGTATTCACCACGAAGTTGTTACAGTAAGTGTTACACTTTTTAATAACAACAAAAAAGAGGTGTCTGTACCTTGAGTACCCCCTTTAAAAAAGCATGCCGAGGATCATCTAGTCCAACAGCCTGCAATGAACGAAAAGGTTGCTGTCCCATGTGGGGACTGAACCTGCAACCTTGACATTATCAGCACCACACTCTAACCAACTGAGCTATTGTGGTGTCAAAGGTGAATATGGTCCGGCTATAGGTCTGTGTTATCTGGCATTCCTCCTCTTCTGGTTCTGGACAAAAATCTAGGATCCTTCTTATGGAAGCATCCTGGGACCCTACATCAGCTTTCCCCAACCTGGTACCTGGTACCCTTTGCATGTCTTAGAACATTGTATCCAGCTGCTATTGTTTGAGTGTAATTTGCAATACATGGACCTAAATGCATTGTTCTAGGGAAGGAGCATAAGCAAAACTAAGAGATGTTTTGAACAGCTTTGGGGAGGAGAGGGTCTGTAATTACAAATCCACGAAGTCACAATCTTGGTCCATGTTTGTCCATTGGTGCTAAGAATGTCCAGTTGATGTCCCTCCATCCTCCTTGGTTTCTCAGGGTTTCTTCAGTGCAAAGCTCAGATCTTCCAAGATCCCTTCGTGGAAGCACCAGATGGAAGAAAACTGAACCTCTCCTGCACCCATTCTGATTCATCCCAAACCATCCACTGGTACCGGCAACAACCTAACCAAACAGTTCAGTTCATTGTCTCTGGATACAATTCAGGAGTGAAGAGTAACAGTCCAGAGGGGGTCTTGCTTGTAGCTGGAGATCGAAAGTCCAATGTGTTCTCTTTCAACAAAGTTACCTTGGAGGACTCTGCGGTGTATTACTGTGCTCTGAGTGACACAGTGCTACACCCTGGTGTCTCTGCTGTGTAACAAACCTTTCTGCTCACCCTAAATGAAGGTTGGGTCGTTGGTGAAGGGGAACAGAACTACGAATGAAAGATTGCATGTTTTATTGAAGTTCCCAAGGTCAAATAAATAACAGCTGGCCACGGGAGACGCCTTTGATGTTCAAGTAATCCCTTCCTAAACCCAACAGCATCCAAAATTTGGAGAGTTTGCTGGATAATCTTTTCACAATACAAATGGATGGGGAACCTGTGGCTCTCAAGATGTTCTCAGACTAAGGATCCCATCATCCATGACCATGCTGGCTAGGACTTATGGGTGTTGGAGGCCAGCAATGTCTGGAGGACCACACCTTCTCCAGATGACTGGCAGTGTAATTTCAGGGTTTTCAGACAGGAGATTTCCCCGGCTGTACCTGGAGATGCCTGGGATTGAACTTGGGACCTTCTTCATGCAAAACAGATGCTCCACCGCTGGGTTTCAGCCCTTCCCCAAAACAAATCCTGGATCAAGCACTTTCCTCAGCTGTGCACGTTCAGGTAGCGCAGCCCATCCCCTGGCTGCCTTGTCCAGGGAAGAGCAGCACCAAAAGCCCCCTGGGGAGCGCGGTGCGTCTTCCCGCCAAGCCCCGACCACAGTGCCTCGTTCTCCGCTGCCGCCGTGTCCCAGCTGAGCCTCAGCTGAGCCATCACCATGCAGAGAGCTGCAGGGCCGGGAAGAGGAGAGGTGTGGCCTCCGGAGAGGCTTCGCCACCAGCGCGCACACAGCGCAGGGGAAAGGAGAAGGAGGCGCGGTGCAGAGTCCCTGGTCAGACAGCCGGAACTCCGCACTCACTTGTGAGGCTCTGGGGCACCTCCTCCTCCCTCCGTTGCCTGACGACAGCCCACTGATTCCTGCAGCCAAGGGAGAGGTGGTGGTGGTGGTGGAGGAGCCATAGGGATTAGTGGCTGGTTGTGCCCTGCCAGCACCCCCGAGAGGCCGCCGCCCCTGGCGCAACATGCCACTAGGCCCTATGGTAAAGATGCCTCTGCAAGCCAGCAACCTTGGTGTTACTTGCAACCAAACCTTAACCAGCTGACTCAACCAGCTGGGGATTTCTTCTCTGTAAAACAGGGTGGTTCAGTAGATGAATGTTTTTGATTCTCAGACAAACAGAATGGAATGAGTTGAAGTGGATCTCAGCAATTTCTGGAGGGCCACAATTTCCTCACCTCTTTCCTAAATGCTTCATTTTGATGCTAGGGAGAAGTTGCAAATCATTTTTAAAAGGGAATTTTAAAAGCCATTCTTTCTATGAAATAAATAATAAAAGCATCAGCAAATGAAATAAATTAGAAAAGAAGGAAGTATTTTTTTATTTATTTTTAAAAAAGCAACAGCAACAACCTTGGATTAAATGCACATCGTAATGACCAGTGCATCATTTTATTTATTCATTCATTTCACTATATGTATATGCTATTTAATCAACAAAAGCGTTTAAGCAGTTTACATGAAACAATATAAAATATGCATTCAAATGCCTATAAAATCAAACTTTAAAAAACAAGAAGACATAGAATGGATCGAAATGGGGAAATAATCAGCAGTTTTAGAAATAAACATGTATGATAAAATTACAGGTGTGGAGCAGGTAAACGACTGGCTGTGCCAAAATTGGGGGGGGGCTGCAGACACTGCCCACCAGCTGATCAGGGGGCCTGCAAAGTCTCATCCATCACCTTGGGCATGGGCCACTGATCAGTGATTGCAAAGTGCTGAACACAGCGGGGCTTAGCAAGTACTGCTATTGAAGTGGACTGCCACCCAGCCTACTTGTGAAATCTGACCTGTGGGATAAGGGAGAGATGATTATCAGTCCCTGGTTTAGACTTGCATGGCAAGAAAATATTTCATCCCTGTATGCGTTAGACATTTTCACTGGCACACTGCATTGACCAGGCATAGACAAACTCGGCCCTCTAGATGTTTTGGGACTACAACTCCCATCATCCCTGACCACTGGTCCTGTTAGCCAGGGGTGATGGGAGTTGTAGTCCCAAAGCATTCTGGAGGGCATTGTATTTTGGCATCTATATTCTGAGGCCCTTGTTATTAATAACAAGGCCAGTGGAATAACAAGGCCAGTGGAAGTGATGATATTCCAGCTGAACTATTTAAAATTTTAAAAGATGATGCTGTTAAGGTGCTACACCCAATATGCCAGCAAGTTTGGAAAACTCAGCAATGGCCAGAGGATTGGAGAAGATCAGTCTACATCCCAATTCCAAAGAAGGGCAGTGCCAAAGAATGCTCCAACTACCGCACAATTGCGCTCATTTCACACGCTAGCAAGGTTATGCTTAAAATTCTACAAGGCAGGCTTAGGCAGTATGTGGACCGAGAACTCCCAGAAGTGCAAGCTGGATTTCGAAAGGGCAGAGGAACCAGAGACCAAATAGCAAACATGCGCTGGATTATGGAGAAAGCTAGAGAGTTCCAGAAAAACGTCTACTTCTGCTTCATTGACTATGCAAAAGCCTTTGACTGTGTCGACCACAGCAAACTATGGCAAGTACTTAAAGAAATGGGAGTGCCTGATCACCTCATCTGTCTCCTGAGAAATCTCTATGTGGGACAAGAAGCTACAGTTAGAACTGGATATGGAACAACTGATTGGTTCAAAATTGGGAAAGGAGTACGACAAGGTTGTATATTGTCTCCCTGCTTATTTAACTTATATGCAGAATTCATCATGAAAGAGGAGAGCGCAAAATATGGTCTGAAGCTCAACATCAAAAAAACCAAGATCATGGCCACTGGTCCCATCACCTCCTGGCAAATAGAAGGGGAAGAAATGGAGGCAGTGAGAGATTTTACTTTCTTGGGCTCCTTGATCACTGCAGATGGTGACAGCAGTCACGAAATTAAAAGACGCCTGCTTCTTGGGAGAAAAGCAATGACAAACCTAGACAGCATCTTAAAAAGCAGAGACATCACCTTGCCTACAAAGGTCCGTATAGTTAAAGCTATGGTTTTCCCAGTAGTGATGTATGGAAGTGAGAGCTGGACCATAAAGAAGGCTGATCGCCGAAGAATTGATGCTTTTGAATTATGGTGCTGGAGGAGACTCTTGAGAGTCCCATGGACTGCAAGAAGATCAAACCTATCCATTCTTAAGGAAATCAGCCCTGAGTGCTCCCTGGAAGGACAGATCGTGAAGCTGAGGCTCCAATACTTTGGCCACCTCATGAGAAGAGAAGAATCCTTGGAAAAGACCCTGATGTTGGGAAAGATTGAGGGCACTAGGAGAAGGGGACGACAGAGGACAAGATGGTTGGACAGTGTTCTCGAAGCTACGAACATGAGTTTGACCAAATTGCGGGAGGCAGTGCAAGACAGGAGTGCCTGGCGTGCTATGGTCCATGGGGTCACGAAGAGTCGGACACGACTAAACGACTAAACAACAACAACATTCTGAGGCCCACTAGGAGGCAGCGCTGTCAATTAAGAATGATGCTCATTCTCCACCTTTTGCTCCCCTTTCTATTTCAGCTAAGGGACCATCCACAAAGTACACCTATATTTCAAATGAAGAAACTTTAGCTTCTGCTCCCTTCACACACTCCACCCCCATGCTGGTACCAATGCCCCCTTCTTTGCTATGAGCTATCCTCATCATGCCTTGTTGCATGACCTAGATTATGGTTGCCCCCTACGGAGCTCCTCCCCCTCCTACCACCCTCCTGCTTGCCTTCAGAGGTGTACATCCCACTCCTAAAAGAGAAACTGAAGAATATCATCTGCAAAGTTGTGTCCCTAGAAGAGGAAAACCACAAAGTGGTTTAACCCAAACCAGAAAAAGGAAGCAAACATTTCTTATGTCACCTTTAGCATTCTGTGCTACGGAAGAGGCACTGCTGGAGACCCAGATAAGGAGCCTGATTTACTGCTGAGGATAAATTCAAACTCGCAACAGGTTTAAGGAGATTCAATCAAGACTTACTGGTCAACATGATATTTGCATCAGCATTCATTATGTTATTGGTTTTGACTTCACGTAAGTATATTTTTAAAAATAGTAATAATGATGATGATTGCTTCCTTACTCATTATATTATTCTATCACAGTAGACTTCAGGTCAGTATTTCTATATTTGATATGATCGTCGTAATCTAACACCATCTAAAAAAGGTAAAGGTAAAGGACCCCTTTGACAGTTATGTCCAGTCAAAGGCGACTACGGGGCCACAGATCTCACATCACTGTTGTGTTCCTTCAGAGAGAGGTTTTTCTGTCTCCTGATTGCATCCATGCTATAATTTTTTTCAGAAACTTGGGTAACGATTTCACCATCCTCACCCTCTCACCATTCACTGTGGATCACAGGAACTCTGTGTTGCTTTCTTGATCTGTCTCCTCTCTGGTTTTCTTTCTTACTCTGTTTGATGTGTCCAGGGACGTTCTTGAGAACTTGCCCTTCCCAACATGATTAATGCATTGGATCCTTAAGCAAGGTCCTGATATAAGAACAGCAGGAAAGTCAAATGGGAGATGCACCTGAGAAGTATAAGCGAGTCAAAGAACATCTCCTACTTGCATTATTATAGTCATTATTCAAGGAGTCATTCCAAAGCCACAGTAGAGCCTTTTGTCCCTCTCCTCCTTCTAACCACCTATCCTTCCTCTGCAATAGGTAACAGAATGGAGAGTTGAGTTAGGCTATTACCCTCATGGTGATGACCCAATTGTGTGGTTTTCCATCCAGCTCAAGTCTTCTTGCACATTTTAATAACTTCTGTATTGGATCCAGTCATATTGAACACAAAACATTCTGCCTTTATTAAAATATAGAATAATAACAACGTACTGTTTCTCTCCAGAAGAGTCTAGTGGTGATGAATCCATAAATCAAACTCCAAGCCTCCTTGATGTAAAGGAAGGAGCCCAATTGTTCATCAGGTGTACCTATGAATATTCTGGATATCCCTATCTGTTTTGGTATGTCCAGCAACTTGATGGCGGGACTCCCCAAGTGTTGCTGAAAGAAGAGCTTGCAGACCACACTCAAACCAAAAGAGAAGAGTTCTCTGCTAAACATGTCAAGTCAGAAAAATCCTTCCATCTGCAGAAAGAAGCTACTGAGATGAACGATTCTGCTGTTTATTTCTGCGCCTTGAGAGACACAGTGGTTGACCTAGCAGTAGAACTGGGATAAAAACCACCAGCAAAATGGAGATGAAACATAATTTTTAGAAGCATTGACTCTCAGTGCCCAGATCCAGATGGACACACCACTGACAACTCACTATTAAATCTGTTAACCAAGTTGAGAATAAATACTCAAAATTTTGATGAACTTATTTTGGGGTGGTTTAAGAACTTTCTCCACTGTTGAGTGCTTGGTTTCTAAACATTGTCTTGGTATTAGTAACAGTTGCTCAGGAAGAAGCAGAACTTAACAGACAGCAGAATAATTCTGTAAATGGATAATAATAATTTGATTTGTAATTGATTCACTTAAAATAATTAAGGAAGTATGAATGTGGTTGCCTTCTGTGAAAGACTGAAGGAACCAGAATATAATGTAAGGCCCAATAAAGGATCAATCACAGTTAGAAAGAAATTATATTTATAATGCATTACTTTCCACTTCATGTTGCAATTGTGTCCCATAACTCAAAAAGGCTTAAAAACAGAAACAAGTGCACTTTGAAAACTATGCCTCCATTAGTTGAAGCTGGTCAAGAATGATTGCGACTGCTATCCTAAGCCCACTTACCTAGAAATAAGACCCATTGAATTCAATAAAACTTCTGAGTAGACATGTTTAGGACAACACTGTAAATAAGTCCCTGGTCTTAGGCTATTAATTGAACTAATTAATGCTGTGCACTAATCTGGGATTATCTGCACTGACATGGAAAGCATGTACAACTCTAGAAATAAGCAAGTGGAGATGATTATATATTTATGGTTGATGGATTGACCTAGTTAAACCAAGGAATTGGACAGTTAATGGGGTGATTTTCAAGAGGATGTTTGTGGGCATCTTCACTGACAGTCTGGCTGGGAATACATGAGAGTGGAGGCAGAACATAGCCATCACCATCCTTCATGAATTTGTCAACTCTATTCTAGAGTCACCCAAGTTGGTGGCCTTCATTGCCTATTGTGGGAGTGAATTCTGTCGTTTATCTATGTGTGCTTTCCTGAATTCTCCAACATTTAGCTTTGTTGTGTGGTTCAAAGCTGAAAACTGAGAGACTTTCCAAAGCTCTCTGTTTTATTTCCTTCCATTCTTTCACACCCCTTAGATCAGACATAGGCAAACTTGGCCCTCCAGAGGTTTTGGGACTACAACTTCCATGATCCCTAGCTAACAGGACCAGTGGTCAGGGATGATGGAAGTTGTAGTCCCAAAACATCTGAAGGGCCGAGTTTGCCTATGCCTGCCTTAGATTGTCTGGAGATATCCAGCTGAATTTAACCGCGAATTTCACACATTTCCTTTTATAGAAAGGGCCTGGGGAGACTCTGTGTCCCAAACGGAAGGCCACCTTGAATTCCAGGAGGGATGTCATGTGGAGCTCAGCTGCCTCTTTGAAAATTCTTACTCTGCTCCAACACTTCTCTGGTATGAACAACACCCACAGGAGCCCCCTCAGCTCTTGGTCTCAAACTACGGTGCTCAGGATGAAAAGGCAAGTAAGGGCTGGAAGTGGACTCCCTCAGCAGAGCCCAAGAAGAAGTTCTTCAATCTGACAAAGAAATCTGTTGAGCTGAGAGACTCGGCTGTCTACTTCTGCGCTATGAGAGACACAGTGAAGAGGATGCTAAAGAGAACAGGACAAAAACCCACCTGGTGGCAGAACTCCTGATGCATGGTAGTAGGACTTACAGTAGATGCAGTAGCATGACTTTCCCACAAGATGGCATGGGTTGCTTTTAGATGGTGGTGGAATATTGCAAAGGGGGACCAATATGATGCCCTTCTGCTCCAATCTCCCCTGACTGCTGGCTATGTTGGCTGAAGGGAGATGGAGTTGAATGCATCAGGAGAGCCCTTTGTTGGCAATATTTGGCGCACGGAAACTGAGGAAAGCAGGTGAAGTCTGTCTCAGAGCTGTTTCCACCTGCAACGTTTTCCTCGCCTGCAGGGGCCACAACTGCCTTGTGAGGAGGAGCAGGATGAATTGTTACAAATCGCTATTGCTATTGTGAATTTCTCAATGCATTTTTAAAATGTTACTTTCCTAGGAAGGATTTGTATCCTAAAAGGCGCCCTGGTGATGATAATAAATACTCATATTGTGAAACTGTACAGGCGGAGACCATTGCGTGGACAGGCGACCCCCGAGCAGAATAATGACTCAAGACAATGTGCTATGGGATTAAAATTGCCCACAACTTTATTAAGTTTCAGATGTAGGGAGACCTTGGCTCAGGCATTGGGCGTTTATCCTTCCCAGTCCCCAGCCGAGGATCTGGGAGACTTCAGGGATATCCAGAATGTGTGGGGATTGGGCTGGCTCTGGAGAACATACGTTCAAGCAGAGATCCTGCCACCCGTTCCCCTCAATGACAACCTCTCGGCGTATGGCCAATGCCTCCCCTCAAGACCCCTTTAACGGGGAACCCTGGGATCACCGCCGCAAAGGGGAGGGTCACCGCTTCATGCCACGCCCCCCCCTCATTTAGGAAGATAGACTAAAGAATTCCGCCCAAGGCCGGAAACCGCCAAAGTTTTGATGTTTTGCTACGGGAAAGACAAAACCTGTCAATGCAGGAAAATTCCTTTCCCACTTCAACAGCGATCCTGATGTAGCAGCGCCTGTGTACCTGTGGAGAAGAGGTTAACCTGCAAAAGAAGACTTAAGTGAGGGAGGACAGGGTGGGAGAAGCTCTGGAGCCAACTGCTGCTTCGCAGGTAATATTCACCTTCTGTTGTGTGGGCAGGGTGGTCCCTCCCCTTTCCTGGCCTATCCCCTGGCAACGCCTCCCCAGGCGGGATTGGGTGATCGGCTGAGGTAGGTGGAGACCCCCAGGTATCCAGACTGGGGAGGATGAAGCCAGCCCGAACTACTAGGAGTCGCACTGGGATCCGGGGGGCTGCGGGCGACCATGCAAAAGGCACCCCCCCCCATTTGATGTAGGGAGCGGTCATTTCAGGCAATTGCCAACTCATGGATCCTTTTGGACCTGGAAAAAGGCAGAACGAGGGTGGAACAGTGGCAGGGCAGGAACAAGGCGTAACAGTGCATAACGTAGTTTGCAAGATATAAAAAGGACTTCAAAACTCCTCTCCATGAACCTCAGCATAGACCAAGATGCTACGTAGTGACCATCATAGGAATCTGTGGCTGAAGGGACAAGAGCATTCTTAATTTTGTCTGTGATTGAGCTACAATAAGACTGTTGCTTAGAGTGTGGTGCTGAAAACACAACAGCCTCTGAGCCCTGGACGGTCGGAGTGATGGAATGTTCGGCCACCATCCGCCGCGCCCAAGCAGAAGTCTGCTGTTTTTGTGTTTTAACTGTTTTTAGCATATGTCCATGTGAGACAGTTGTTAAGAAGGATTTTGTTTTTTTAAAAAAAATCCCCCACATATATTAAGTAAAATAGAAACATCGTCACCCAACCCCACCCCCCCCATCTCCCCACCCCATCTACCTCTTTTCCCCTTCTTCCCAATGTCTCAACAAATGAAACCAATTTATAAAAGTGTTACGAGAGACATTGCATACTGGTATATCTTTGTAAATCAAGAAAATCTTTAATAATAAAAAAATCAATAATTAAGAAGAGAAGGAGGCGAAGAAGAAATTTTGGGTGAGTACCAAGGTTGGCACAAGTAAAAAACAAAATGAGCAAACAAGCAGGAAGTGAAGGGTGAGTTGGAGGGAGTTGCCAAACAGTCCAATCAGGACTGAGTGTACTCGCTGGCTACAGAATTGCTAAGTGGCACACTGGAGCAGGGGGAATGGAATATGCTGGAGAAGGGCATCAGACAGGGAAAGTCCAACTGCAACGTTTTGTTGCAGTTCCCACTTTCTTCAAACTATTTTAGATTTGTAATGGAGCTGGATTAAGTCATGCTAAGGTCCTAAACTACATCATCTTTGGGGAAGGGGGAACCCCATTACTCTCCCTTCCCTCCAAGTGTATTATTCTAAAAGAAAGTATAAAGAAAATGAAAATGTCTGCTTTAGAGTTTGTTTTCCCTGTTCCCTTTAAAAAAAAACACAATTATGTATGGCTTGAAAGCAACAACAACAACAACAACAACAACAACAACAACAACAATCTATTATTATTAATACTACTATTTTAACCTGTGGTCGTAAACTGTAGCTAACTTAGTTTGTGCTGAAATCTGGCACCATCTGTAAGGCAAACAAAATTTTTAAAAATTCCTTCCAGTAGCACCTTAGAGACCAACTAAGTTTGTCATTGCTATGAGCTTTCGTGTGCATGCACACTTCATCAGATGCACACGAAAGCTCATACCAATGACAAACTTAGTTGGTCTCTAAGGTGCCACTGGAAGGAACTTTTTTAAAATTTTGTTTCAACTACATCAGACCAACACGGCTACCTACATGTAAGGCAAACAGACACTGCATTTCTCCCTTCTAGGCACCAGAGGGCAACCTCCCCACCCCACCCCCATTGGTTTTCCCTTCCACTAAAAAAAAGCACTCAACTCACCTTAATTCTCTGAGGTGATGAAACTTTCATTATGAAGCAGCAGCATAAGAGAGCAGGAAGCTGATGAGGCAGGCCACAAAAGGAGTTTTGCTCCAGTTGCCATATTTTCAAGCACAACAAGAGCTTTAGTATCAGAACTGCCATCACCCCAATGATGCTTTTCCTCTCCAAAGCCTCCTGCTTCTTGACAATTCTGGGAACATTCCTTCTGCTCTTGAAATCAGGTAATACTCCCAATGGTTACCTTGAAAGTGTGAGTAACTGAACAGGTAGTTGGACTTGGGATTTTATTGTTTATTAACGATTACTTATATACGTACCCCTAATTTCCCTCCAAGGAGCTAAAGATGGCACGAATGGTTCTCCCCCTGTATTTTATCTTCATAGCGTCCTGTCTGTGATGTACATTAGGTTGAGCATCAGTGTCTGTCCCAAGGTCACCCAGTGGGCTTTTGGGCTATGTGGCGATTTGACCCATTGGTCTCGCAGCTCCTAGCTGAACACTCTAATGGCTGCACTGTCATTATCAGGGCTAGTAATATGAAAATAATTTATGGATCACTTTTATATATGAAATAGAAGCTCTTTATATGAAATAGAAGATAAACAGATAAGTTACAATTTTTTTGTGTGTTTCTGTTTTGTAGGAACGTCCCAAAGCGATTCAGTGTTCCAGTCCCCGAGTCAGATGGAAATCAAAGAAGGAGAGTCTGTCTCTTTATACTGCAATTTTTCTAGTTCTTATAGCGCAAGCCCGGACCTTTATTGGTACCGTCAACACAGAGGGAGAGGACCCCAGCTGATCTTTCATGCGTACAAAAACCCTCAGACGAAGAACCAATTTGCTGCGGGAAAATTCTCCACTACTTTGTTTCTTGAAAATAAGACTGTTCCTCTGACGATCAAAGGCGCCTCTCTCCAGGAACAGGCTGTGTTTTTCTGTGCTCTGAGACCCACAGTGAGTCATCTTTGACTCTTGGTTTGTGCAAAAACTTATGTGTGGGGGCTGAGGAGAGGTTCCTTTAACTTCTGTTCTTTTCTCCTTGCAAGAATGCAAACGTCTATTTTCCTAATGTAACTAGGGAAAACAAAGCAAAACAGCAACCCACGCCAGTAATACACTTAGGTATGTTGCTATATTTAGAGGTATACCAACCTGGTGCCCTCCAGAATAATAATAATAATAATAATAATAATAATAATAATAATAATAATAATAATAATAATTTATTATTTATACCCCACCCATCTGGCTGGGTTTCCCCAGTCACTCTGGGCGGCTTCCAACAGAAATATTAGAATACTGTACACTAATTTCTTAAAGATTAAAAGCTTCCCTAAACAGGGCTGTGTTCAGATGTCTTCTAAAAGTCTGGTAGTTGTTTTTCTTTTTGACATCTGGTGGGAGGGCGTTCCACAGGGTGGGTGCCACTACCGAGAAGGCCCTCTGCCTGGTTCCCTGTAACTTGGCTTCTCGCAGTGAGGGAACCGCCAGAAGGCCCTTGGTACTGGACCTCAGTGTCCGAGCAGAGCGATGGAGGTGGAGATGCTCCTTCAGGTATACTGGACCAAGGCCATTTAGGGCTTTAAAGGTCAGCACCAACACTTTGAATTGTGCTCGGAAACGTACTGGGAGCCAATGCAGGTCTTTCAAGACTGGTGTTATGTGGTCTCGGCTGCCGCTCCCAGTCACCAGTCTAGCTGACGCATTCTGGATTAATTGTAGTTTCCGGGTCACATTCAAAGGTAGCCCCACATCACTATCCTTTGCACCCATAAATCCACCCACCCACTGTCATTCCCCACCTTCATAGAATCTTAGAACTGTAGAAGTGGAAGGGACCCTGAGAGTCCCTTAGTCCAACCTTTTGCAATGCAGGAACCACACCTTAAGGATCCCTGACAGATGGCCATCCAACCTCTGTTTAATATCCACCAGTGAAGGTCCATCGCCTTTCAAAGTAGTGTGTTCCAGTGTCAAACAGCTTCTACTGTCATAAAGTTATTCCTATTGCTCAGTCAGAATCCTCTTGCTTGAAATTTGAATCCATTCATTTGGGTCCTACCTTCTAGAAAAGCAGAAACCAAGCTTCCTCCATCTTCCCTGTGACAGCCCTTTAGATATTTGAAGATGGTCCTCTCGGTCATCTCTTGTCAGCACACTCGCCTGGCCATAATAACCATGGGTTTTGTGGGATTTCTGAGTGAACCTGAGTAAGCCACACAGAGATGAATATTATAAAGGGCAATAGGCAAATGCCTTTTGTAACGGATTGACACGGTTTTGAAATATTTATTCCTACCTGGCTGGAAAAGAGTTAGTCCACCTCTAGCCTGTCTGACAGGACATTCTGGTGGGGGCGGGACTGTTCCCAGTTTAAAAGGAGGGAGCAGCGGTTTTGTCAGTTGAGGAGAGGGAGTGGGTAGGTGTGAAGAAGAAAGTTGAGAGGCCAGGATAGTGGGGACCTAGATGAGGTTCAGTCTTATGCATCTTAACAAGCCTGTTGTTGTTGTTTAGTTGTTTAGTCGTGTCTGACTCTTTGTGGCCCCATGGACCAGAGCATGCGAGGCACTCCTGTCTTCCACTGCCTCCCGCAGTTTGGTCAGACTCATGTTGGTAGCTTCAAGAACACTGTCCATCCAACCATCTCGTCCTCTGTCGTCCCCTTCTCCCCTTCTTAACAAGCCTACTCGGAGTTCAATACCATCTGTAAATCATTTTCAGATGGTGGGGCTCTCACATGCCCCCCCCACCTCCACTGATCAGTGGAGGAGCTGTCCAGCAGTGTAAGGAGCTGTCCACATTCCCCTAAATTTAAGAAACCCTCTTGGGGCAATATTGCCGTGGTGGGTGGATCAGTGGGAAAACTGGGTGGACTAAAGGAATCATACCTATAATATAGAATTGTAGAGTTGGAAGGAACCCTGAGGATCATCTAGTCCAACACCCTGCAATGTAGAAATATGCAGCTGTCCCATATGGGGATCGAACCTGCAACCTTGGCATTATCAGCACCACGCTCTAGCCAACTGAGCTATCCAGGACCCTCCTCTTACCCTTGTTAGAGTCAGCTACATTCTAGCAGAGTTTTTGCGTTTTATGTCTTTTTTCCCTTTCACTTCTTTTTAATTGTATACCTATCACCCACCTTAGGGTCATTTGGTGCAGGTCAGGTCAGAAATCTTATGAATAAGTATATTAATGAAGTGAAACAGGAATCTAGTGAACAAACACATGTGAAATTGATAAAGAATATAGATGTATCTGTTCATCACTAAGAAAATCCTGCAACACAAGGCTGTAAGAAGGAAATTTCAGAGTTGATTAAAGAGAGGGAAAGAGAGTGAAAACTGTTCTTTTATCCTTTGGGTGATGGACTGGAATGCTTAAACTTGGGGTCCCATATATTTTGTTAAGTGTTCTAGGTCTTGAAGCTGTCATGTGGCTTTCAAACAGAAGGTGGCAATATCGAGCAACCTCTACTCATAGTACTACATCTTATAAAATATTGAGATATCGAGTTCCCATTCAATAGCACACATTGGTACCTGGACCACAAACCACATCCTGTTCTTTTATCTTAAGTTGCTTTTTTGACATTACTTACCAAGAGGAAGGAGTCACCCACATTTCATCAAATCATTTCATACAGCTGTGTTTCTGGAGCCAAGCCCATAAACTGCTCACAACTAGCACCGGAGTCTTTACCAATTTCTTACTGTTCCTCTCCTCCTTAATCCAGGAAAATGTCCCTCCTTTGTGCCTTGGTTCTGCTCATCATCTTACCCTTAAGTAAGTGATCCATTTCCTCACCATTGGGAGAGATCTCCCCTGCCTTCTTCATGTATCTTCAGGTGATCAAGATTCTCCAAGTCAGGTAGATAAGGGAGTCTATGGGCTTTGCTCCATCCATCTCTCCATCTAACACAATCTCTTCTGCCCTTATCTTCTTTACAGAAGGGAGTTTTGGACAGACAGTAACCCAGAAAGAAAGAACCATGATCGTCAACCAAGGAGCAAGAATCTCTCTTGATTGTGTCTATGACAATAATGTCTACTACCTTTTCTGGTACATTCAGCCTCCTGGAAAACCTCCAAGGATCTTTTTGTCTGATTTGGGAGATGGGTCTACCTCCGGCGAGGGACGCAGTCGTGACTTCCAAGCCAAGCATGATAGAAATAATAAGAGCTTCAACATGGAGAAATCTGCCAGCCAGCTGAATGACTCTGCTGTCTATTTCTGTGCCGTGAGTGACACAGTGAAGTCAGTCGGTAGAGTAGCAGAGCAAAAACCTGCAAGGGGAAATGAGCCCAGATCTGCATGAAGACTGACAGTCTCTGTAGCAACTTTGTAGCAACCACACATATCTGGGAGTAGGGATGGGGAAAAATTATTTCCATCTACAGGTTAACACTTTCCAAAACAGAGCAAGAGCTGAAACACAGCCACATTTCCAAATTCAAGCTGATCCAAATTTTGCCAAAGTAATTTTCCAGCCAAATAATGTACTGTATACATAAATGCAAATACTGTATACATAAAAATGCAAATATTCATTGAAATGACATGGCAGTGTGCATTGTCTTAGGGTCCCCTCCCCCATTTTTTATTTTTATTTTTGTAAATTTGTGTTAATTGCAAAAACTGCATAGAGATATGTTTAGATATTAGGATAGTTTTATGTTGAAATGCTGATTTGCAAACTGGTGTCAGGGGCTGGGGAGATGAGGAATGGTGGAAACTGGCTCCCCAGCTTGACCCTTCCAGGGAGGAAGGAGAGGAAGACAGTTCAGAATTACTGAGGGAGGTAATAGCTCAGAGGCAGATGAGGGGGAAAGCTGGGGAAAAATGGGAGAGGAGGAAGAGGAAGAGGAAGCAGCAGGGGGGTGACAGCTGACGGACACAGTGTCTTTAGAAAGCATTCCAACCCCCCTCCCAGAAACCCTTGACCCTTGAAAGTATGAGAGCAAAGAGCTCAAAGACAGAGGGCACATAGCAGCATCCGTAGGAGAGATGATGTGATTGACAAATGAAGAAGTGGGAGAGATTCATTCAGGACAATGCCATTATCCCGGGTTCTATATCCTCTCTCTGTAAATTCTGAAGAAAAATGGATGGTAAAAAAAACATTTCCTTGTCTTTGTACATTGCTGGGCAACTGGTCAGGAGTTGCTGGCAGCAGCCTGACAACTGATGTGGAACTGTGAGGAAGAGAACTTACAATTGGAGAATTGAATAACTGGGAGAAATTAAAATGGACAGATTCACCCATTCCTTCCTGGGAACAAGACCACTGAACTACTGCACTGGGCAACAAAAACACCTCCCTCCCCCACGGGGCAGTGTCTCTTGAGACAGACATATCTCAACTACAAAAGCAGAAGGTGGCACCTATCCCCTGCCAGTCCATCTGCAATGGGAGAGGACTGGACTGGAGGCCAGTTGTGAGTGGGCAAAATGGCACCAATCTTCCATTCCTCCTGATCTGTGACCTGAGGCAAAGGGCTCACCTTGTCCAATGGGAGGGCTGGCCCTGAATTTTTTGTTTTTGTTTTGTTTTCAATGTGGAAAGCAGATGTGTCCTGTATGTGCCACCTCCTATTGAACAGTTTTCATGGTTTTACAATTCTGTCCACAAGAGGGCAACCCAGACCTAATTTACCTCTTTATTCGAATCCTCTGACTCAAGGCAATGAATGAGCATCATAAATGGACAAAAAGCAGGTAGGACAGGCCACAGAACAAGGTTGCCTCACCTGTGATCTATTTTGAACACACGAAAGAAGGGGACATAAAGCAGTTTCATCACTTGGAGGGGCTTCCTTGGGCCCACATGCCCATCGCCCAGTGTCAGTCACAGAGTCCATGACAGCCTATAACAGCTTAGGCAGCCCCAAGCCTGAGACATATCCTAACACTTAATTCCATAGAATGGGGAAACCTGCAACCATTCTATTGTAGCTGGACTCCAGCTCCCATCGTCCATTACGATGGATGGGGCGGATGGAATTTGAAACCTAGCAGCTGGGATAGTTCAGTCATCAGAGTATGGGACTCTTAATCTCAGGGTTGTGGGTTTGAGCCCCACCTTGGGCAAAGGATTCCTGCGTTGCAGGGCATTGGATGAGAAGACTCGCATGGTCCCTTCCAACTCTACAATTCTATCATTGTATTATGAACATTTGGATAATCCATGTTCCCTATCCCAGCCATAAAATATTCTTTAAAAAATGCTAAGCAATCAGAAAATGATTGTTGAAGCCTAAAGCATCTTTCCTCCCCCTTCTTTTCCTTTTGCATAACCAAGCTTGATATTTTTCTCCCCACTGGAAAGCACTAGAGTGTACTGTTTTCTCAAAGAAGACACAAGCTGTGGTTTCTTTGACCGTCTTGAGATAACCACAAACTCTCTACTTCTGACTTGCACTCAGAAGAGACGGAACAGCAGCGTCGTTGAGCCGTAGGATCTGGGGGCCTCTGTTTCTCTTCTGCATTGCAGAGCCCTCTGAAAGGAGGACCACACTCCACTGGAAGCATTCATGACCTTCACGGTGGTCTCAAGAGCCTGGCTAGCTAAGTGGAAGCATCTGCTTGGACTACTGCTTCTATGTAAGTCAGGAATTTCTTACAAAATTATTCTTTAGAAAATCAACACCCCAGCTGCTCTCATCCATTGCCGCAAATTCACATTCCCTTAATCTGCTGGTCAATAAATACCCATACAAATAGGAGTACAATAGTGTCATTGCAATTAATGGTAGGATGATGAGAAGCTCCAGTAGTTCTGCATTAGTTTTTACAGAACCAGCACTACCAGGACTGCAAATAGTGTTAGGCTTGCATTAGACCTCTTCCAGATGGCGCAATGGCTATTTCCAGGGGCATGGTGGCTAGTTACTATTAGCTTCATCAATTATTATTAGCATTGCTATTAATTAATCCAAACAGGGGGAGGCATACAAGCCTCCTTGAAGTGAAGGAATGAAAATCTAGGAGGAGGAAGGGAAGGAATAAAGGAAGAATAAATGAGAGGTGAGCCACGTTCACAATGGATGAGTGAGAGGGGGTTACAGAGCTGCATGTAGGGGTGTGTGTGTGTGTGTGTGAAGGCTTGAGAAAGAAAACAGAAAAGAAGAAAAGTGGAACAGGGAGGAAAAAAATATGGTAGTACAGAAAGATTAGTCATGGAATGATGGTGATTTCTTCCAGGCAGAGCAACCATTGGAGATATTTCCCAGCCTCCAGAAGTCTCCACCCCCCTGGGAGGAACAGCACAGATCTTCTGTAACCACGGAATCTCTTCTTACAATTGGCTCTTTTGGTACAAACAGAGCCAGGACAAAGCTCCTCAGTCAATCATTGATGGCTTATATTCGAGGGAACAAGAACAACGTTGGGTGATGGACATTGACAAAACCAGCACCTCTACAAACCTCTCCATTAGCGAGGTGGAGATGGGAGATGCTGGTGTCTACTACTGTGCAGTGAGTGACACAGTGTTGAGAAACACAAGGGAAGCTGAACAGAAACTTGCAGAGGGAGGGGCTCTTCAGTCCTCTTCTCTGAGCTGGGCTGAATGCCATTTTGCCTTATACACACATTTTTGTAAAGCGATTTCCCCCAATATAACTATGTCTTTCTAAGTCACAGAATCGTAGAACTAGAGTTGGACAGGGCCCCCAAGGATCACCCACTTCATCCCACTGCGATGCAGGAATCACAGCTAAATAATCCCTAAGAGATGGCCATCCGACTTCTGCTTGAAAACCTCCAGGGAAGGAGAGTCCATCACCTTCCAAGGCAATGTCGTTTTCATTAAGAGAAATGTGAATTTCGGAGGATGGCTGTGTTTTTGTTCACTTGGCAAGGTGTGCCTTTAAAGTTGAAGTGTATCAAATTTCTCCCTATTCCTAGTTAGAGGTGAGGTTCATAATGAAGTTTTCTGAAGCCCACTTAGGGGGCAATCCGAAGCCTCTTCAGCTGAGTCACATGACCTGGCAACATGGACCTATGAACAGGTTTAGGATCTGCCCTAATTCCTCCCTTTCTGATCCAGTATGGTTTCAAATTGGATGGGTGACCATGTGTTGAGATTCCTGCATTGCAGAGGGTTGGACTAGATAACATTTGGGGTTCATTACAACTCTAGAGTTCTATCATTAAAAACAACTGATCCAACCATTTAAAATCAACAGGGAAAGAGATTGAAACACATCAACATCTACACACCTGGATAGGGATTGCTACCGTAATTTATATAAAACAGAATTGAACTTTAATCTCTCCCAAAATATAAGCACATATAAAAAATATGAATGGAATTATGCAGTCATTAGAATTACAAAAGCAACAATGGTAATATTTATGCTAAAGACCAGATGCCTTTCAGTTCACCAGGAGTCTTCTTTGGTGATCAATGAATATACAAATGACAGTGTTGTCACCAGAAGCAAATCATTTGACCGATCTATACTGATATGGTGAGATGACGTGTCAGGGGTGCCAATGTACCCGTATATACTCAAGTATAAGCCGACCCGAATTTAAGCCAAGGCACCTAATTTTACTTTGAAAAAGAAAGAAAGAAAACGAGGAAACTTATTGACTTGAGTATAAGCCGAGGGTGGGAAATGCAGCAGCTACTGGTAAATTTCAAAAATAAAAATAAATACCATCCTATGCCTTTCCCAGCTGTCGGCCGCGGGGTGGAGGGAGAAGCGGCGAGGAAGGATCCCTTCCTCGCTGCTTCTCCCTCCCCGCCGCCTCACACAAAGCAGGCGTAGGGCAGGGTTCAGAGAGTTGCAGCGCAGTGCTTCTCCGAACCCCCGGTCTTGTGCCTTTCTCCACCATTGCCCGCCTCACTTGAATGTAAGCCGAGGGCGGCTTATTCAGCACATTTTTGATGCTGAAAAAGTAGGCTTATACTTGAGTATATATGGTAAATAAAAAATGGGGGGAGCAGGTAAATCTAATCAATCACATGATGTGGTACACACAGAACATTTGAAAGGCAATGCCCCATCAACTTGGCAGGCAGCCCCATCAATTTAGGGGTGTGTGTGCAAAGGAACCTATGTGACATGTAATAGATGCAATTTATCATAATTCACAATAAAGCTTTCAGACAAAGCTAAAAACCTTAGTGGAAAAATATATTTATGAAACTCACCATTGTATAGAATTATTGTGTGCATGTTCACATGGTAAGTCTAGAGAGGCATAGATTAATACAGTGGTGCCTCAATTTACGAATTTAATCTGTTCCAAAGGCACCTTCATAGGTCGAAAAATTCGTAAGTCGAAAAGCGCCACTGGAAACGTGATTTCCCATAGGAATGCATTGGAAACGGAGAAATTCGTAAGTTGAAGCAACCGCATCTAAAAATTCGTGAGTCAAAAAAACCCTATCTAAAACCACCGTGGTTTCTGTTCGGATGTCGAGTAATTCGTAAGTGTGCGGCCATTTGCCCCATTCGTAAGTCAAAAAATTCGGTTGTTGAGTCGTTTGTAAGTTGAGGTACCACTGTATAGAATATGCCATTTTTCTAATGCTCAGTCTGCAAATATTTTTTTTGTTGTTGTTGTTGTTTAGTCATTTAGTCGTGTCCGACTCTTCGTGACCCCATGGACCAGAGCACGCCAGGCACTCCTGACTTCCACTGCCTCCCACAGCTTGGTCAAACTCATGTTTGTAGCTTTGAGAACACTGTCCAACCATCTCATCCTCTGTCGTCCCCTTCTCTTAGTACCCTCAATCTTTCCCAACATCAGGGTCTTTTCCAGGGAGTCTTCTCTTCTCATGAGGCGGCCAAAGTATTGGAGCCCTAGCTTCAGGGAGGGGTTTGCCAATTGTATTATTGAGTTAATTCTGATCCTATGGTTTGCATTGCCAATATCCTATAGTTATTCTATAGTCTGCATTGCCCCCCCCCAATATTCCTCCTAAAATGCTTCTTAAAATTGCCTCTATGCCTCTGTGTGTCAAAGTGCAATGTAACAGTGAGACTTGCTATCAAGGCTAAGAGCTGACCTTGTCTGGAACACAGAGAAAGCCTTATCAGTGGATGAGCCTGACGCTGGAAGCTGCTATGCTTGGCGCATAGTCTTACTCAAGGCTGAGTCAGCATGTGCTTATGCACAGAACCGGACACAGGAAGATCCTTATATGTACTTGTGACCCTCTTGTGTTCATGAGAAGGACAGGATACGGATCTTCCTTATATGGATTTGCAACCTATGACACCCTTGCGTGCACACATTACAGAGGAGGGGGAAAGCAGCCCAAGAAGTGTATAAGAATGTTTGCAAATTTATGTTTCTTTACTCTTGTCATGAAGCTTGGTCACCAAGAGTCTCTTAAATTTAAGAATTAAAACTCTTTCTCTGGAACTCAACCCCGGTGTCTTATTGACTGTCTCTGTCCTTGCCTGGGCGCAACTTAAGGACCCTTATCAGCAAATAAGGCTGCACTTCCAGTGAGCACTCAGGGCGGATTTCCTTCAGAATGGATAGGTTTGATCTTCTTGCAGTCCATGGGACTCTCAAGAGTCTCCTCCAGAACCATAATTCATAGAATCATAGAGTTGGAAGAGACCACAAGGGCCATCCAGTCCAACCCCCTGCCAAGCAGGAAACACCATCAAAGCATTCCTGACAGATTGCTGCCAAGTCTCCGCTTAAAGACCTCCAAAGAAGGAGACTCCACCACAATCCTTGGCAGCAAATTCCACTGTCAAAAGCATCAATTCTTCAGCAATCAGCCTTCTTTATGGTCCGGCTCTCACTTCCAAATATCATTACTGGGAAAACTATAGCTTTGACTATACGGACCTTTGTCGGCAAGGTGATGTCTCTGCAATCTCTGCAAATATAGATGATGTCAAGTTCAAACAACTTGAATTTTAAAGTACATGCTTCTGCTTCTCCTCATTTTCCCCCTCACAACCACCCTGTGAGGTAGGTTAATCTTATGGAGGCAATGAATGAGCCAAGGGCATCTGCTTGATGAGACTGGATGTATGAACAGATTGACTTCTGCTGTGGATGCAGTTTACTAGGGCTCGTGAGGGCTTCAAGTTACAAGAAAGGAGACTCCGCCTAAACGTTTGGAAAAAATTTCTGACGGTCAGAGCTGTTTGGCAGTGGAACAGACTCCCATGAAAGGTGGTCAACTCTCCTTCCCTGGAGGTTTTTAAGCGGAGGTTGGATGGCCATCTGCCATAGATGCTTTAACTGAGATTCCAGCATTGCAGAGGGTTGGACTAGATGGCCCTTGAGTCCCCTCCAACTCTAAAATTCTGTGATTCTATGATTTACATAACCAATTTAAGGCACTACTGTCAAACCCATTTATAGATTCTGGCTTCCAACTTAAAAATCTGCTATGGTAGCTTGATGAAAGAGACGCTTCACAAATAAGTCTCAGCACTTTTAAAAGACACAAAAATTCATATTTTTCTTTGAGAGAAGCCATATGTGTGGTCTGAGGGGAACAACCATGGTTTCCTTTTCTTTCTTTCTTTTTATAAATATGAGTCATTTTTGTGAGAGTGTTGAATATTGCTGACTACGTATTGTTTGAGAGAGTTCATTTTAAATCCACAACAAACAGATGCACCTTGCATTTTTGTTCTACTTAACACAGTTACCCTAGCTGCTTTTTTAAAAGAAAGAAATACTATTTTTCACCACTAGAGCGCAACCCAGAGCTTCACATGTCTATTCGCAGATTGACCTAACTTTCAATTTAAATATATGTCATCATTCAAAAGATGGTTGACAGCAATGAGCCACCCTCACAGAAGGGCAGGAAACAGATGAGGCAAACTACAGACGGAGTTTGCCTCACCAGAAAACTTTTACAATACAAGGAACGAGGCAGAGGACCTTAGCCAGGATGGTTTCCTGTTCAAAAATGCAATTTTTGACTGTTTTGGTGACGTTCCTTCTCCTTCCAAAACCAGGTAATATTTCTCTTGGGTGCTGCTGTGATTGATAAGATAATCTTCCAAGATTCTCAGTAAGAATACCACCCAGTTCATAATCCTATGGTTGGAGTCCCTCGCTATCCAAAGAGGTACATATTTTGACTATATGAATCAAGTCTACAAAGAGATGTATTGACAGCTGAGTCTGATTTAAACATAAGTTACCTTAGCCTGGACACTGTATTCTAGAAGAGTTTCAAGTTTAAGAACTGAAAACAAAATGTCGTGTTCCTATCCTGTTTTGGAAGGTGAGGATTTGAAAATAATAATAATCAAATTTAAAAATCAGAGGAATACTTAGGGCTGAATCTAATGTTAGTCCTACTCAGAGTGTAGGCTTTGAAAATAACAGATAGGTCTTCTCTAACTGAATGAAAGGCTAAGATTTGGGTAATTTTAGAAATCTTAATAGGATGGGGAGAGAGAGAGAGAGAAACAGCTGGACATACAGAAATATGAATAATATTTATTTCAGTGGGTCTACTCTGAGTATCAATGAATACAGCCCAATATACCCCATTTTTACAGATGTTGGCCTAAGTGATTGTATGTGCCAATTGTTTTCGAAGTGGACTGTTAAAGAAAGATAAGATGTAAACTTACATTCTTTACTTCTACATCCCTACAGACATTAGCCTTGGGATAAGGCTTGGGATGGTTCCATTGGTAGAACACGAGACTCTCTTAATCTCAGGGTTGTGAGATATATACTGACACAAAAATTGGGGCAAATGACAATATACTAAGAAACCTTAAACTAAAATGAAGAAGAAGAAGAAGATAGTTCAGTTGGCGATTCAGAAGGTTATTCTTTCGGAAGGAAGGAAGGAAGGAAGGAAAGAAAGAAAGAAATAAAGAGGGAGGAAAGGCCTAATTTTGTTTCTCAATTTTATAGGTATCTCTCAAACCGATTCAGTGTCCCAGTCACAGAGACAGATGGAATCTCTAGAGGGCAAGGTGGTAACTTTCCATTGCAAATTCACAAGTGTAGACTCTTTCCCATCCCTTTTCTGGTATCGTCAGGATGCCGACAGAAGACTCCAGATCCTCTTGCGTGCTACCAAAGCCGATAAGAATCCAAAGGCTGGAGAGAAGTTTTCTGCCAGTTTGGATATTGAAAAGGGTACTTTTCCTCTGACAATTGAAGGAGTCTCTCTTCAGGATGAGGCTGTGTATTACTGCGCTTTGAGTGGCACAGTGAGTCAGCCTTGAATGTGCACTATACAAAAAGAGACACAAGGATGCTGAGCGGGCACTGAAACAGTTCTGAGGATTAATTCTCAAGCTAAACCTTACATTTGCTTGCCAAAAATCCAAGTGCATATTTTCCTAATGTAATTTAAACGCACACAGAGAGAGAATAAAGGACACTGTTGCAGACATTGCTATATTCGGGTCTTCGAAGAGCACCCCGACCACTTGATATGGGATGTTAGAATTGAAATTTCTAGCTTTCAATTCCCACCAGAGATATTTAGGATTTAGAATCTCTTTAGTCCATCAAAAGAAAAGAAATCAAAACAAAACAAAACAAAACTCTTTTTTTTTAAAAAAAAAAAAAGCTTTGGACTTTAAATACAAAAAGTTGAAGTCCATGGTCAGATCCAGATTTATTCATAGGCCATTGAAATGTAATGATTAAATTAAGCCTCACTTAAATTAAATTAAAGATAATTTATTCTCAGTATGACTGAGGCGAGATCTAATCATTGCTACATTCTTTTGTAATTTCAATTCAATTTGAAAGTTCCATAAAATGTTCAGAGAAAAACAAAAACATAAAAGCTTTCACTGTTGAAAAACTTGCTTTATTTTTTTTTGGGGGGGGGAGCTATATAATCTACTCTTCACTGAAACCAGTCCCAGAGTGGGAAACAACTTAAAATATGGAATATGGAATATTTATAATAGAATAGAATGGAATGGAAATGTAAAGATAAAAATATAATAAACCACAAAATAAATGTCTGAAAAATCAAACCATAACAACAACAAAAATTACACCATAGCACCAAAGAGTGACAAAACTTTCCCTCTGGTGATCTAACCAAATGCTTAATAGAGGGATCCTGTGGCAAGATCCACCAGGATGAACAGCTTAGGACACATCAGATCTCTGGCTCAGTGGACTGATTCATGGTTCAGCTGGCATTAAGTCCCCATCTCCGACACAGCCCAAGATGCACTGGTGTAATTTGCTCATCCCAGCTCAGCTGGCGGATGTAAGCCCCCCAAAGGGGCAGTCTAGTTGTGCAGTGGAAGAACTTCGGCTGGATCCCTGGAGCCTATTCTGGTTGGTCACGTGATCTGGCAGCCTGGCAACATACAGTAATTTCAAAGGCTAGTTTCCCCTCTGCAGTGTTAAGCAGGGCAGCAGATCTGGTGTAACTTTATGCGGTCTTAATTTACAGCAGCTTGCTTTCCTACAGCTTCCTGTGCCTAGGATTGCTGCCTTCGTAATTTACAGTTGATCCTCCTCCTTTACACAGCTGAGATCAAACAAGTTTTTTTGGGTGGGAGACAAGAGGGGGATTATGGGATTATTGTGGGAAAGGACTGTGAACTCAACTCCGGTATCAAAAGCAAATTCCTGGGCTGAGCGTGTGCTCAGAGGCAGCCCTCTCCTTAGTTCTAAGAGAAGGTTTTCCAACCCGAGTCACTATTGTGAACCTGGCTCCAGCTGTTAGATCTTTGGGTTATGGGGAAGCACACAAGTGGCTCTCATAAACTTGCCAGACCCTGTTCTAGCTAATTTGTTTAACTCGAAATTGTGATCTGGATTTCAGACATGAGGTGGAGATACTGAGCAAGTTCAACTTGAAGAGGGGAAAAAATACTCTAGTTGTAGTCAGCTTCTAACCGCATCCTGTGGTCTACCAGCCCTCAAGTTTAGGTTGCTTTGAAAAATAAATACTCGCCAAAGAGGAAGGCATGAACTTCATTTCATCAAGTCTGCTCATATTGTGCGGTTCAAGCCTAGAAGTGGATTGAATGGAAATTCCTCTGTGATTCTTCCCTTCTTCATCCCCGAAAAATGACTCTCCTGTGGACCTGGCCTGTCTTGATCCTGGCAGTCTTAGGTAAGTAAAGGTCAATTCATTACCCACAGCCTAAAAACTGTCTTAACGCCTTTCTTAATGCCTGTCTTAACGTGACACAGGACTTCTGCATTTATGGCTTCACTTGCTGAGGCCGAACTTGCAAACCATGAAATGCAGAGGTAAAAAGGACTGTAGCACTTCAGGGTCCTGGCAAGGAAAACAAAACAAAACAAAACAAAACAAAACAAAACAAACAACAACAACCAAATGCATCCCTGCGATGCTATTATTCCACTGACAGGGTGTTTCTAAGGCGAGCATTCAGAAATAAATATGTCCTCTCAGTTGTCTTCAGATCTACTGCCTCATTGCTATTCTAATCTTTTTTCTGCTCTGTCTGTAACCAACAGCAAGAGTCAATCGATATTCTAACTCAATAGATCAGCCTTCCCCAAATTGATACCCTTCATGCAGACTGATGTGCACTGTTGTTCAAAACATCTGGAGGGCACCAGGTGTTTAAAGTTGCTTTGAGTTTTTCCCATGCTCCAAAGTTGGTTAAGGACAAAAAATTCGCGCTATTCCTGGGTCTCATTCATTGTGGCACTTCAGAGGTTGCTGGACTACAGCTCCCATCAACCCTCACTGATGACCATGCTGGCTGGGGCTGATGGGAGTTGGAGTGCAGCAACATCATGTGGGGGCCTCAGGTTCCCCATCCTTGTTGTATAGGATGCACCAGGAACTAAGACCGCGAGAGCAATTCTGCTCTTGACCATCAGCTCACCCACACATCCATCTAACCATCTCACCTAATCTCTCCTGCCCTTTTCTTCTCTGCAGAAGGGAGTGTTGGACAGTCAGTGGACCAAACAGAAGGCACCGTGCTTGTCACCCAAGGAGAGCGCATCTCGCTCAACTGTTCCTACCAAGGGAATGTCTACGATCTGTTCTGGTACATTCAGCATCCAGGCCAACCTCTCAAGCTTTTCCTGAGTAGCCATAACCCACGAGCAGATGGGTCTCTTCTTGGCTTCAAAGCCGAGCGGACGATGGACAAGAAAGACAAGGGGACTTACAACATGGGGAAGACAGCCAGCGAGCTGAACGACTCTGCTGTCTATTTCTGTGCCATGAGAGACACAGTGATGTGGGCCAATGGAGAAGAAGAGCAAAAACATGCAGGTGCAAATGAGTCACAGAATGGAACAGGGACATTCAGAATATAGTCAGAGATCCAGAGCTGAAATCCTTTGCACATTCACCTGAAAGCGAGTTGATTCCAACTAGGCTTGCATAGAATCTTGAAGGATAGACTCATTTTCATCACCCCCACAATATTCTGTGCTTTTCTTGAATAGTCAAAACATTTTACATCACAGAAAAACAAAGAACCGAGTGGCGACTTGCCATTATAGATACACAATGCATGCTACCTCAGAACATAAAAAAGGTTCAATCCAAGATCAGCCCAAAGAATGGGAGTATTCTTTTTCTAGAAGTGAAGAGGGTTCATCGTAAAGAACATTCACATCTAATCAGTACTAAATAAAATCAAATTTGGTGGGAACTTGCAAGACAGGAGTTTGTTTTAAAATATGCATCAAATACACCCACCACATAGTAGCACATTTTATTGGCTTAGCAGTGCCTCATGAAATACATATCAAAAGTGAAGATGTACCCACGGTGGACAACTGGCAGGTGAAGCTGATAGAATTCATTGAACTGTCTGAGCTGACGGGGAGACTCCGGGACCAGGAGGAAGAATCGGTGGAAGAAGATTGGAAGAAATTTAAAGTTTATTTAGAAGAATTGTAAGATTAGCAGTTTGTAGTAAAAGATTTGGAAGTATAAAGAGGTTGTGGAAGAGTATTAGTTGAGATATTATTATAAATGAAGATTTAGTTCAGTGTTGTTATTGTATTAATAGAATTAAGAATAGAAATAAGAGTAGAATAAGAATAGAATTGTATTATGAGATAATTATAAGTGATTATAAGATTGATAAGATAATAAGTGATAAATGTGTTTAGATAATTATTAACAAGAATGGAATCAAGACATGGAAGTACTAAGGAAGTAATATAATGAAACGCAGGAGGGAGGGATTGGAGGAAGTCAATAAAGATAGAATTTTTAATAGAAGAATGTCTTTTGGTATTTCTTGTTTATTGTAGTGTTTGTAATCTGTTTTTGTGTATACCTTGTGTGTTTTCTTTTTCTGTGTTGTATGTTTTATTTTGTAAAATCAATAAATATTTTTTTAAAAAAGAAATACATATCCAATAAGCCAGGGTTTCTTTTTTTAACCAGATGTTAAAGGGAAAGTCTGACATATTTCTCTGCCCTTGGGCCATGGTCAGTCTGACTGCAACCAACATATATATAGCAAGACTCTCTGTTCTTGGAGAAGCCTTTGCATGCAGTGTGCATCATGCACCACAAGGTGGAGCCATCCATTCATTTGCTAAAGATCTCCACACTCTCAGGGTCGGATTTAGGTTTGATGGGGCCCTAAGCCACTGAAGGTCATGGGGCCCTTTATATGCCCAGCTGTCCTTTTTCAACAACAAATTGTGGCTGCATTGTGCACTGAATATGTGCTGTGTATGGTAATTTATGCACCTGATAGGTATCTAACACCATTTGCACATAACAAAATATGTATTTTGTACCTGTACCTATCCATAGCATGCATACCTGTCCAATGCCCTGGAAAAAAGTTGGGAGGGAAGTGTGCTCGTGATTCTTCCCTTCTTTCTCTGCAGCCCTGGATTTAATTGAACCTGGGGCTGCATCAGGGAATTCTTGAATTCAAGGCAGGGCTGCAAAGATTCCTCCCCAAAGCACGGCTTGCCATTGACACCTAATTTAATAAACAATGTTGTTGTTTAGTCGTTTACTCATGTCCGACTCTTCGTGACCCCATGGACCATAGCACGCCAGGCACTCCTGTCTTGCACTGCCTCCCGCAGTTTGGGCAAACTCATATTTGTAGCTTCGAGAACACTGTCCAACCATCTCGTCCTCTGTCAACCCCTTCTCCTTGTGCCCTCCATCTTTCCCAACATCAGGGTCTTTTCCAAGGATTCTTCTCTTCTCATGAGGTGGCCAAAGTATTGGAGCCTCAGCTTCACGATCTGTCCTTCCAGTGAGCTTAATGGATCCAGTGAGCTTGATCTCCCTTCATGGATCAATGCCTTGTCGTGGCGAAGGGGCTTGAATAACTCAGAGAAGCTATGAGCTATGCCATGCAGGGCCACCCAAGATGGACAGGTCATAGTGGAGAGTTTTGACTAAAGGTGATCCACCTGGAGAAGGAACTGGCAAGCCACTCCAGTATCCCTGCCAAGAAAACTCCATGGACAAAGACAACAGGCATATAAAAGTTAATAAACAATAAGCATTATTGTAAACAAGATATCACATCATTAGTGTTGCCCAAATGCCTGGAATTTTTTTTTTAAAAAAAGGGCCTCTCACCCAGTCCAGCGATGGGCCCTGGTAATAATAATAATAATAATAATAATAATAATAATAATAATAATAATATATTTATACCCCGCCCATCTGGCCGGGTTCCCCCAGCCACTCTGGGCGGCTTCCACCAAAATATTAAAATACAGAAATCCATCAAACATTAAAAGCTTCCCTAAACAGGGCTGCCTTGAGATGCCTTCTAAAGGTCTGGTAGTTGTTGTTCTCTTTGACCTCTGGTGGGAGGGCATTCCACAGTGTGGGTGCCACTACCGAGAAGGCCCTCTGCCTGGTTCCCTGTAACTTGGCTTCTCGTAGCGAGGGAACCGCCAGAAGGCCCTCGGCGCTGGACCTTAGTGTCCGGGCAGAACGATGGGGGAGGAGACGCTCCTTCAGGTATACTGGACCGAGGCCGTTTAGGGCTTTAAAGGTCCGCAAGTCTTCCCCATCCTCCCACAGACATGTCATCTTCCTGACCATTGCTCCACTCCCCTGATCTTTGTGCCTCCTGGGAATGTGCATCATCTTGGCCTCATTCATCGCGATGCTTTCTCCATTAGGTGAGTAGATTTCTTCCCCTTTTGCTTTCAACTTTCCATTGTCTCGCATTTGGTTGGGGCTTTATTGCATGGCAAAGGTGAATGCTCTGGCAGTTGGTCTATTTGTTGCTATCGGAACCCATAAACTCCCCTGGCCTTTGTGACTCCTGGGTTCCCGCCAAACCCAGTATCAAATTTCTGGCCTATCTGCGGTGACGGGTCGGGTGGGGTGGGGAGCAACTGGAGTGGACCCTGCTTGAGAAGGCTTCACTTTGGTCCTCTCCCAGAGATCTAAAACAACAACAAGGTGGGTGCCAAGTGTGTCTCCCTTGGTAGACCATTTCATAAATAAATTGTGGGGGGGGGGTACTGTAGAGAAGGTTGGTTCTCTCACCCCCACCTTCAGGTCCTCTCTTGGATGTGGCACAGAGAGGAAGACCTCAGGTGATGATCTAAGGATGATGCGGTTACCCACAAGAGGTAGAAACTTCAAGAGACACCGAGGTGTGGAATGGAACAGCCAGCCCTCTAGGAAGTGTGCTGTGATGCCACCAGCCACCAGGGAGCAGAGGATCATTCTTCAGGTCTCAGTTGTCTGTCACCTGTTCTGTGTTGGTTCTTTGGTGGCAGGGAACAGTACGCCCCTTGCCTCCCCATCTCCCTTTTGCTCTCGTATGGTAAGCTGCAGCGAGAGAAATAGCGTCGTATAAAAACGCAAGAATGTGCATCATCTTGGCCTCATTCATCGTGATGCTTTCTTCGTTAGGTGAGTAGATTTCTTCCCCTTTTGTTTTCAACTTCCCATTGTCTCCCATTTGGTTGGGGCTTCATTCCATTGAAATATGTGAATGCTCTGGCAGTTGGTCTATTTGTTGCTATCGGAACCCATAAACTAGACCAGGCAGACATTATCAAACCACATATATCAACACAACAGAGCCAGTTGTGCATGTGTATGCCCCTCCTGACAGGATCAGTTCCAAAGGTGATATTTGTTAGCCCTATGAGACCTAAACAGTACAATCCTCTGCACACTTTACCTGGGAGTAAGTGGAGCTGACATCTGTTGGACAAACCGTACCTGACCTTCAGTAGCACCTTAAAGACCAACTAAGTTTTTATTTTGGTATGAGCTTTCGTGTGCATGCACACTTCTTCAGATACACAGAAGTGTATCTGAAGAAGTGTGCATGCACACGAAAGCTCATACCAAAATAAAAACTTAGTTGGTCTTTAAGGTGCTACTGAAGGATTTTTTTTATTTTGCTTCGACTCAGACCAACATGGCTATCTACCTGTAACCCGTACCTGACCTGTTTCCTTGAACTGTGAAAACGTATCTTGCCTGCCTAGGTGCAGGATATCTGTGTGATCTGCCCTCTTTCACCCCAACCCTGCCTTTTATAGGCACATGGCCCCTAGAAAGTTCCCCAGAAGGATATTTGGCCCTTGGGCAGATAAAGGTTCCCCAGATATTCCTGGGATGATTCTGAGCTGGCTGGCCTAACGGTCTTGATCTAAGGCAACTTTATAAGTGATGGCAAGTCTAAAATTTGAAATACTGTGGAAGGTATGTAACAATCTCAAACTATGAGTGCCCAGCAGTGTCCATGTATGCTGTGTTGACATTCTCCTTTCTGTTTGGCCTCCCAGGGATCCTTCGGTGCCAAGGCGAGATCACCCAAGATCCTCTCGTGGAAGGATCAGAAGGGAAAAAAGTGAAGCTCTCTTGCAAGCACCCTCAGATTTCAACAGACACAATCTTTTGGTACCGGCAGCGCTCTAATGAGGCTCCTCATTCCATAGTATCTGGATACAAAGATACTGTGTCAAGTGAAATTCTAGATGGAGCCATGATTATCTCTAGAGATCGAAAGGCCAATGAATTCTCCTTCAACAGAGTTACTCTTGAAGATTCTGGCGTGTACTACTGTGCTCTGAGTGACACAGTGCTGCATCCTACTGCCTCTCTTGTACAAGAAACCCAGCAGGCCTTCTTCCTGCCCCTGAGAAAAGAAGGTACATAGAACAGCAGTAAGCAGAAATACACTTTAGGTGATAAGTATTTGTACAACTGTACCGCTAGCCGTTCGAAAGCACACCAGTACAAGTAGACAAATAGGTACCGCTGTGATGGGAAGGTAAGCAACATTTCTGCGTGCTGTGGCTTCCATCATGGTGCCCCGTTGTAACAGAATCGGCTTAGTCATGCTGGCCACATGACCCATAAAAGCTGTCCAAATTTGCACTTCCTCAAACAATAAACGATAAACAACAAGAGCCAGTGTGGTGTAGTGGTTAGAAGCGGTAGACTCGTAATCTGGTGAACCAGGTTCGCGTCTCTGCTCCTCCACATGCAGCTGCTGGGTGACCTTGGGCTAGTCACACTTCTTTGAAGTCTCTCAGCCTCACTCACCTCACAGTGTGTTTGTTGTGGGGGAGGAAGGGAAAGGAGATTGTTAGCTGCTTTGAGACTCCTTCGAGTAGTGATAAAGCGGGATATCAAATCCAAATCCAAACAAAGCACCGTTTCTGAGGATTCTTTCTTCCCCCCATCTGAAGCTTTCCCTGTGAAAAGCCACTCTTTAAAGCTGAATCAGAGCAAACAGCATTCCATGGAAAACCCAAAATGCCACTGGTTGCACTTTGGAGCAGATTTCCATGGGGAAAACTTTATGAAAAATAAAAAACAGCACTCAGACAGTCAAATTTAAAATGCACACCTGTGCCTGCAAAGCACAGGGCAAAAGCTAAGCGTGGAGAAGCCCTCGCAGTACCAGCCCTTGGCCACAAGGGAGCAGAGTTTTACTCATACTGATCCATCACTTCATCTCTCAGTCTGTCAACTAGCCTCCTTCTCAGATGTTCTCTGCTTCGTCTTCAGCCACAGGGAAGGTTAGATCCTTGCCCCCTTATCTCCCTTTTGCTCTTGTCTGGTAAACCAGAGAGATTTTTAAACCATCAGTAATGCCCATCACCGTGGCCTCATTCATCGTGATGCTTTCTTCGTTAGGTGAGTTGATTTCTCTCCTTTTCTCTTGGTCTCCCATTTCTGTGATTTTAAATATGTGCTGCTAGATATGATGTCAGAGGATGACTGCAAACCCAGCGGTTTCATGTATGCTATGTTGAAATTCTCTTTTCTGTTTGGCCTCCCAGGGATCCTTCGGTGCCAAGGCGAGATCACCCAAGATCCTCTTGTGGAAGGATCAGAAGGACAAAAAGTGGATCTCCCTTGCAAGCACCCTCAGATTTCAAATGAAAACATCTTTTGGTACCGGCAGCGCCCTAATGAGGCTCCTCATTCCATAGTATCTGGATACAAAGATACTGTGTCAAGTGAAATTCTGGATGGAGCCTTGATTATCTCCAGCGATCGAAAAGCCAATGAATTCTCCTTCAACAGAGTTACTCTTGAAGATTCTGGCGTGTACTACTGTGCTCTGAGTGACACAGTGCTGCACCCTACTGCCTCTCTTGTACAAGAAACCCAGCAGTATTTTTCCTGCTCATGATGAAAGAAGGTGCTGTGCATGGAACAGAGCCAGTGAAGGCGGTGAAGGTCCTGTGTGAGTGCCCGGAAGCAGTTGGAGGATGGATGGCGGCTAACAGATTGAGGTTGAATCCTGACAAGACGGAAGTACTGTTTGTGGGGGACAGGAGGCGGGCGGGTGTGGAGGACTCTCTGGTCCTGAATGGGGTAACTGTGCCCCTGAAGGACCAGGTGCGCAGCCTGGGAGTCATTCTGGACTCAGAGCTGTCCATGGAGGCACAGGTCAATTCTGTGACCAGGGCAGCTGTCTATCAGCTCCATCTGGTATGCAGGCTGAGACCCTACCTGCCTGCAGACTGTCTCGCCAGAGTGGTGCATGCTCTGTTTATCTCTCGCTTGGACTACTGCAATGCACTCTACGTGGGGCTACCTTCGAAGGTGACCCAGAAACTACAATTAATCCAGAATGTGGCATCTAGAGTGGTGACTGGGAGCGGCCGCCGAGACCACATAACACCGGTTTTGAAAGATCTACATTGGCTCCCAGTACGTTTCCGAGCACAGTTCAAAGTGTTGGTGCTGACCTTTAAAGCCCTAAATGGCCTCAGTCCAGTATACCTGAAGGAGCGTCTCCACCCCCATCGTTTTGCCCGGACACTGAGCTCCAGTGCCGAGGGCCTTCTGGCAGTTCCCTCGTTGTGAGAAGCCAAGTTGCAGGGAACTAGGCAGAGGGCCTTCTCAGTAGTGGCGCCCGACCTGTGGAACGCCCTCCCATCAAATGTCAAAGAGAAAAACAACTACCAAACTTTTAGAAGACATCTGAAGTGTGTGTATGTTTAACTTCACTCAGAACCAGTTCTCCTTATCTCACTCCCTAACTCCCAACTTCAATCAAACCCTATCTCTTAACCTGAACATTAGCCCTATCTCAAAGCCAACCCCTATCTCTCATCCAGAGCTATCTAATTCTCTCCCTCTGAAATGGCTCCTTTTATTCTCCCCCATCCCCCCAAAAATTGCTGTACCCCCCCCCCACGACTAGCTGACTCTGTAGCCCATCAGTGAGAGGCTCCAGCACTCTGGTAGAAGTTTCAGAGGAACTAGTCTGGCTCTGCCGTCCGTCAGACGTCTGTCTTTCTTAGCACCCATGCAGGCAAGGCTTTGATGTCTTCCATACACCCTCAATCTTTTCTTGTTTTTAAATTTCTAGTTGCTAGAGGGCAACCTAGACCTTCACACCTACCTCACTGATCTATTTCCCACTTGAAAATACAAGCACAACTCATTCAAAACCACAAGTTGGTGATTGGGCGGCAATGAATGAGCATCACCAAAGGGCAGGAAGCAGATGTGGCCGGCGGCGGAAAGAGTTTGCGCCAGCTGTGTGCTTTTCAAACACAAGAAATCAGGAAGGAGCCACTTCACTTGCAAGATCTTCAGAAAACACCAGGATGATTTTCTCTTCTGTACTACATTGCAGATTTTCTCTTCTCGGAATGTTCTTTCTCCTCCTGAAATCAGGTAACGTTTCCATTGACTTTCATCATGGCATTTGTAAATTAATTTAAGCTTCTTTTTCAACGGGAGCACCCAACATTATATGATACGACACTATTGTAAAGCTTCATGGCGAGTATTCTCTCCCCAACCCACCCAAGAGGCATGTGTCTAGGAAACAGATGATGGAGCCAAAAGCTATTAACATCAGGTGGGATCTGAAGGACCACAGGCTGACTTCAGCCTCTCCACCGGGATGTTTTCCAGGTGTATATCCTACCCCACTCACAACCAACCCTCACAGCTTCCTCAAATATAACACCATCTGACAAAACGTGGAGAGGTTGAGGTGCGCACACTGTCTTCTTTGCATACTGACCATCAGGGCCAACCCAAGACATTTTTGCTTCCTGAGGTGAAGGACACAATGGTGTTATCCCCTGTTCCATGTACCAGAATTGGCAGTTGAATCTTGCTTCAACTTTGGTGATGGAAGAGAGTCTTTCACCCCACCTGAGAGCTGTAGGCTAACCTTAGAGATCCAAAGGACCTGCTACCTGAGGTGGCCATCGCCAACTGTCTAACGGTAGGACCGGCTTAGTTGACCATTGCATACAAGTCATTTTTAAAAAAACCTGGAGAAGAGCAAAAGTGAGTAGATGATAGATAGATAGATAGATAGATAGATAGATAGATAGATAGATAGATAGATAGATGATAGATAGATATAGATAGATAGATAGATAGATAGATAGATAGATAGATAGAGATAGACAGATAGATAGACAGATAGACATAGATGATAGATAGAGATGATAGATAATGCAAGAGAAAATTCATCTCGTGCTTCCCTTTTGCAGTGCTTGTTCAAAGTGACTCAGTGTCCCAATCGCATTTTGAGAAGTCCGTCACAGCAGGAGAAGATGCTCATTTACACTGCATTTTCAACACAACATCCACCAACCCTTACCTGCATTGGTATCGTCAGTTTCCCAATCAACCTCCAGAGCATATCTTGGCAAAAACCAGGTTTTCACCCAAAGATGACAAGGCAGCAAAATATTCTGAAACCATGAGCGCAGAAAAAGGGACAGTGGATCTGAAGATTCAAAAGGTTTCTCTTGAGGACAGTGCTGTGTACTACTGCGCTTTGGAGCCCACAGTGCAGTGAAAGCTCACTGTCACATGCACAAAACTGTGAGAGGAAGTGATGGGACCAATGTGAAACAGTGAGAAAATTCTTCATGGCATTTTCAAATGTCTCCTTTGCAGGAGTCTCTCAGCTCAGCTCAGTCTTCCAGTCACCAAGCCAGACAGAAATCCAAGGGGATCAGGATGCAACCTTATCTTGTAATTCCATTACAGTCGTACCTTGGAAGTCAAATGGAATCCATTCCGGAAGTCCGTTGGACTTACAAAATGTTTGGAAACCCAAGTGCGGCTTCTGATTGGCTGCAGGAAACTCCTGCAGCCAATCAGAAGCCCCCGGAAGCCCCGTAGGACATTTGGGTTCCAAAGAACGTTCACAAACAGGAACACCCACTTCCAGATTTGCGGCGTTCAGGAGCCAATTTGCAAGACATTTGGGATCCAAGGTACAACTGTATCAGCAACTCCATAGCTTTTCTGGTACTGTGAATATTTTGAGAGAGAAAGACCCAGCTGATTTTGTGGATTTATGACAATCCTGCCCAGAAGAATCAGTTTCTGCAGTGACTGTTTTCTGTTGTTTTGGCTCTTAAAAACAAAGACAGGCATTTCTCTCTAGGGTGGAGGTGTTTATTTCTGGGCTCTGAGTCTTGCATTCAGACAGAAAGTGATGCCAGGGTGCTGAGCTGAGCAGGGCGGGGGGGGAAGTGGGGGCAGAAACTCTCAAGCCAATTCTTCTCCCTTGCAGAACACCCAATGTATATTTTCCGTAGGAAAATACACCCCCAACACATTTAGCATTATTCAAATACATACGCAAATTGGGTCATCCCTCACAAGAGGGCACGTGTTGTGGTGGGACCTGGCAATCAGGCCCTGTTTTGTGGGTGGGAACATTGGAGCGGCCACAACACCCTATTGGTGGTCCCTCGATCTTGGGAGCAATTGGGCTAGCGGGACGCCAGTCAAAGCAATTGAGGGACCACTACTTAAGCTGATGCCCGTATCCCACCTGTGTTATTAAACTGATCTTCTGATTTGTGACGTCTTTTGTATTGGTTGAGTACGTAGTTTAGTTATTGATCTTACGCTGATCACCGCCATCTTTACACCTTAATCTTAGTGGTATATAAATAGTTGCAAATAATTAACACTATACTGCATATGTGTCAGGCTCTGGGGAAACAGCTTCCTCCCCCCCCCCTTTGGCCATTCTGCATCAGCAGAACAAAGCAATTAGAGTCCCTTACCAGTTTCAGAGTGTTTAATGATCACAGAAAAATAACAACGCAGCCATTCTCGGAGTGATGGTGCTCCCAATTAAGTTTTCCTCCTACCCCCCCCCCCCGAGTCTTCCCCGTCACTTCCCCTTCTCACAACCTGATCTCGCAACCACTGAGCCTTCTGCACAGCAACCTCATCAGCTCTCCTTCACCTTGGAGAGAGAAGCTGGACACTTTCCAGCGAAGGGGAGTCAGTTATCTCTCTCTCTTCCTGTTCTGCTTCTTTTAGCTGTTCCCCACTCAGGTCTGCCCAGCTGTTGTTTTCCGAACTATGTCCCTCTACAAACCAATTCTCTAAATCTATACCGCTCCACTGTTCCTGGGCAGCTTCAGGAGCAGGAAGAGGGGGATGTTCCCAACCTTCCTCATCAGAGCTGTAATCCTCAGGCTGGTCTCTGACAACACAGTAAAGTGAAGTCAGATGCAAACAAGTGTTGTGAACAGCCCCAAAGTGTTTACAGTGGTACCTCGGTTTACAAACACAATTGGTTCCGGAAGTCTGTACTTAACCTGAAGCGTACTTAACCTGAAGCGAACTTTCAGTAATGGAAAGTAAATTAATCCATTCCAGACGGGTCCGCGGAGTACTTAAACTGAAAATACTCAAACCGAGGTGTACTTAAACCGAGGTATGACTGTATTCTACTGTTATATGGTTTTCGGACGCAAGGTGGAGACGTTGAGCCACTTCTGCACATATTGGGTCCTAAATAAGATGTTAGAAAGCAAATTTCCTGTACAGCACACAGACATTCTAGCCGCGAACCACAGCCCTTGGTCAACCAATCCCTGTACTTTTTTTTTTTTTAAAAAAAAAAGCTTAGCAAGAGAAAAAGAGCTGGCAGTGTTTCTCCAAACCGTCTTAGACAGCAGATTGTGCAGTGTGAGCCCAGAAGCTTGTCAGAATCGAATTCCTTTGGATTCTTTTTGTTGTGTATTGAGTCAAAGGATTTTATCTCTGTATTATTATTGTCTGTATTTGCATTAGGATAAAGTAACTGCCTTTTGGTTCCAGAGGGTACAGCTACTATTGGTTCATTTAAGCTGCTGTATTTGGATCCTCTGTCTTATTGGTTCCCTCCAAAAGGCAGCACGGTGATTGCCTGATATTGTTCCCTCCAAAATGTATCCCCTTCTAGCTAGTTCCCTGTCCCTATAAATGTAGCCTTCCTGCCCTCACAGTCAGTCTTGTTCACTTAAATAAAGAGCTGTTACTAGAGAACTGTCTCCAGCATGTTTTGTCAAGAGAGCTGAAATCACAAACCCCACGTCACAACAACTGGCGACGAAGGTGGGATCCGGAATGCTGAGGAGCGGTTAAACACAACCCTGCCTCAGAGTCCGGATTGCAGCTGAGAACAAGACTCACTGGCCAGCTGAGAAGACAACCCTGCCCGCTAGGACAATGGAGAGTCCAAGGGTATTGGAGCCCTTCCAGCCATCAGAACCCCACACCTGGGAAGACTACGTCGAACGCTTTGAGTTCTTCGCAGTGGCTCAAGGGATCACCGATGCCAGCAAAAGAAGGGCCACATTCCTGAGCTACTGTGGGCCCGAGACCTTCAAGCTAGCTAAGGCATTACTTGCTCCAGCGAAGCTGAGTGAGACATCTCTCCAAGATATTCTTGCCTGCCTAACAAGCCACTTGGCGCCTACTGAGACCAAGATGGCCCGGCGGATGGAGTTCCATAAGAGGCAGCAGCATGCTGGGGAGTCTGTATCCGCATTTCTGGCTGAACTCCGGAAGCTCGCTCAGCACTGCGGCTTCCAAAATCTGGAAGAGACTCTCCTGGATCGGTTTATTGGTGGTCTGAGCAGCAAGAAAGCCAGAAGACGCATCGTGGCTAAAGAAGAGGTTACCCTTGCTTCAGCCTTGAAGGAGGCCACCGCCATGGAGAATTATGAAAGAGAGGAGCTTGATGCCAGTCGCAAGGCCACTAAGCCACAGATAGAAGTTGCGCATGCCATGGACGAGCTAGAGGCTACTCCGAGCCAGAGCCCAGTCCGTGGGGTCGAGTTGGTGCGTCAGGCCTGCACAGTGCACAAAGATCGCGGAGGCAGTTGCCCAGGTTGTGGTGGAAACCATGGGCGGAAGAGTTGTCGTTTCAGGGATGCTATGTGCCGGATGTGCGGGAAGACAGGTCACATCGCCAGGGTCTGTAGATCGGCGGCGTCAGGAGCAACAGGAGCACCTATACTGGAGCATCGCAGACCGCCCACAGCAACTCATTTTCGAAAGGACTGCCACTACATAACGGAGATCAATGGGAGGGCCGTGCAGTTTCCAGCGCAAGGCAAGGCACACGTCAAGGTGAAGATTGAGGGTCAGCAGTGCGACATGGAGGTGGACTCTGGATCTGCATTCACCATTGTGTCGGACCAGACCGCGAAGACATTCTTCTCCAGGGGTAAGTTGCCCCCTCTGGAGCCCTTCCCGGCAACCTTGCAGTCGTACTCAGCAGGCCGCATCCATGTTATGGGAATGTGTGCCGTGAGAGTACAGTTCCGGGACAAACAGGCTGTACTCAAACTGGTGATTGCGAAGGGCAGTCGCCCCAGTCTCCTGGGCACTGACTGGTTCCCCGCCCTGGGACTGAGTATCTCAGGGCTTAATTCAATCCAAACCTGCCCTGAGATGAGTGAAACATTATGCAAGGAATTTGCTGGTCTCTTTAATGGAAAACTGGGTTGTTATAAAGGGCCCCCAGTTGACTTCGAGTTGGACCCCGGGGTGGCCCCAATCCGACTCAAACCAAGGCGAGTGCCATTTGCACTGCAACCCAAGATCGAGGCAGAGCTGGATAAATTGGTCAAGCAAGGAGTTCTCTCACCCGTGGACTCTGCTAAGTGGGAGACTCCAATCGTCACGCCCCTTAAAGCAAATGGGGAAGTCAGAATATGTGCAGATTACAAATGTACTATCAATAAGGCACTCAGGGGAAACTCATACCCCATTCCAGTCGTATCACATCTGTTGGCTAAACTGGCTGGGGGCAAGGTGTTCGCCAAAATTGACCTGGCACAAGCTTACCAACAGCTGCCAGTAACCCCACAATCAGCGGAAGCACAGACTATTGTCACACATAAAGGGGCGTTCAGAGTTAACAGATTACAGTTCGGAGTTTGTGTGGCCCCAGGGATTTTTCAAGGGCTCATGGAACGCCTGTTAAGGGGTCTGCCGGGGGTCTTGCCATTTTTTGATGACGTTTTGATTGCTGGAAAAGACCCACAGGAACTGGTTGCGCGTGTCCGTGCAGTGTTGCTCAAGTTCAAGGAGGTGGGGTTGCAACTGAAAAAAGAAAAATGCAGTTTTGGGGTGCCAACTGTGGATTTCTTGGGGTTTAAAATTGATGCATCAGGCATCCACCCCACAGATGCTAAGATTAAGGCCATCATCGAGGCACCACGACCACAGAACAAGACGGAGTTGCAGTCATTCCTGGGACTTATTAACTTTTATCATTCATTCTTACCCCAGAAAGCTTCGGTAGCTGAACCATTACATAGACTTTTGCAGAAAAAGAATGTGTGGCGCTGGGGGCGGGAGCAGCAGAAGGCTTTTGACTCCTTGCGAGAAATGCTGAGTAGCAGGAGCGTCCTTGCTCATTATGATGAGTCGAAGCCGCTGGTCCTGGCATGTGATGCCTCTCAATACGGCCTGGGGGCTGTGCTGAGTCATAGGGAACCGGATGGGTCGGAAAAGCCCATCTCTTTCTATTCCCGTACGTTGTCACCCACGGAGCGCAACTATGCTCAAATTGATAAAGAGGCACTAGCAATTGTGTCAGGAATCAAAAGGTTCTATGATTATTTGTACGGTCGCCATTTCTCCATTGAAACGGACCACAAACCACTGTTAGGGTTGTTCAACCCAAACAAACAAACGCCACAAATTCTCTCCCCCAGAATGTTGCGTTGGTCAATATTCCTGAATGGGTTCCAGTACACCTTGACCCATGTGCCGGGGAAACAGTTGTGCCACGCTGCTGCGCTGAGTCGATTGCCCCTTCCTGGCGGGAGCAATGAGGATCCTGCTCCAGCGGAGCACATTATGATGCTAGAAACACTTCCTGGGGCTCCTGTAACAGCTACTGATATAGCTGAGAAAACGAGGAAAGATGCTGTTCTCTCCCGTGTGCTCACTTGGGTGGGGAGGGGGTGGCCAGGTGGTCCGCATGAAGAAAAATTCAGGCCTTATGCGACAAGGCAGCACGAATTGTCCATGCATAAGGGTTGTCTCCTATGGGGAGATAGGGTGATCATCCCAGCACCACTGAGAAACAGGGTTCTTGAGACGCTTCACATGGGACACCCGGGAATGGTCAGGATGAAGTCGCTAGCCCGATGTTATGTGTGGTGGCCTGGAATGGACCAGAACATAGAACAATGGGTACGAACATGCAAGACATGCCAAGAGGTGCGGCCAGAAGTGGCCAGAGCACCAGTCCACTGGTGGGAGCAGTCCAGGACTCCCTGGAGCCGGCTGCACATAGATTTTGCTGGGCCATTCCAAGGGAAGGTCTTTTTGGTTATCGTTGATGCATATTCCAAATGGTTAGAAGTGGCGATGGTCCCTAGCATGGCATCAGCTGCCGTAATCAAGGTGTTGAGGCAGCTGTTTGCAACCCACGGGTTACCTGAGACCATTGTATCAGATAATGGGGCAGCTTTTGTATCCCAAGAATTCAGGGCATTCTTGGCTGATAACTTCATAAGAGGGGTCACATCTGCGCCCTTTCACCCATCCTCCAATGGGCAGGCTGAGCGCATGGTAAGAACAGCCAAAGAATCCATTGCGCGCTTAATGGAGGGTAACTGGTCAGCTCGCATTGCACGAATGTTATTTTTGCAGCATGCGACGCCGTGTACTGCGACGGGCAAGTCGCCAGCTGAGCTGCTCTTAGGTAGAAGACTGGTAACGGTGCTGGATTATGTCCACCCAGATAAAATGCCAAACCGTAATTCAAGAGCAACCCCCCAGGCTGAGACTGACACAACAAGGTATCTCGCCCCTGAAGATCTGGTCTGGGTGAGGAACTATTCACGAGGTCCACGGTGGGTGGCCGGTGTGATCACCCGGGCTAGTGGACCTGTGTCCTATTATGTGACCTTGGAAAATGGGCAAGTTTGGAAGAGACATATAGATCAGCTGAGGCGCCGGGCGCTCAGCAGGGAGGAGTCAGATAATTCATCCCTGGCTAATGACGCACAGCTGCGAGACCAGAGTGAAGATGGCCCAGAGGTGCAGGCACCAGGGGCTTCAGCAAATGAACCAGGGTCTGCTAGTCCTCAGGATGACGAGGTACAGGTAGGGGACCCTGAGATGTCTGGGACTCCATCTGTTCCTGACGAAACCCCTATAGCAGCCCCTCCACCACAGGTAACACCCAATCCAGAACCTGCAACACCTGTTGTCAGGAGATCAAGTAGAAGTTGTAGGACCCCACAGTACCTGAGGGATTACGTCTGCTGTGCTCACTAGGGGGGGAGGGGTGTTGTGTATTGAGTCAAAGGATTTTATCTCTGTATTATTATTGTCTGTATTTGCATTAGGATAAAGTAACTGCCTTTTGGTTCCAGAGGGTACAGCTACTATTGGTTCATTTAAGCTGCTGTATTTGGATCCTCTGTCTTATTGGTTCCCTCCAAAAGGCAGCACGGTGATTGCCTGATATTGTTCCCTCCAAAATGTATCCCCTTCTAGCTAGTTCCCTGTCCCTATAAATGTAGCCTTCCTGCCCTCACAGTCAGTCTTGTTCACTTAAATAAAGAGCTGTTACTAGAGAACTGTCTCCAGCATGTTTTGTCAAGAGAGCTGAAATCACAAACCCCACGTCACAACACTTTTCAAAATCCATCTTGGCTCCATGCTTCTTCCTTCATCCAAGAAAATGACTCTTCCCTGTAACTTGGCTTTATTAATCACGTCAGTCTTGAGTAAGTGACGCTTCCATGGCCGCTTCCATTCCTCAGTTTATTATCTACTGGTGCTGTTTCTACACTTGTAGAGACTGAAGTGGTATAGTCCTCTGTGAGTGATAAAGTGGAGTTTACCGCTTCAGGTTCTTCATGAAGGATACAATTTTTGATAAGAAACTTCTACATAGGGGGAACAAGCCCTTTGCTTGATCTGCTAGATTTCTACTGACAGGGAGATTTTATCTGTCCAAGTCTATTTTTTGTTGCATGTGCTCTCTATTGATGATAGCTCCTTTGCTGTTTTAAGTTAGCTAAATCCGTTTGTCTATCTGAAAAGAAAGAAAGAAATGTTCTTGTTTTAATTATTGAAAACTGGTCAGCTGAACATCTGTTATTTAAATACTCACAGTAAACTGACAGGCAGTCAATGCAGCTAAACAATAACCTTACATGAGCCGGCATTGTGATATTCAGTATTTTTCTCGATCCTCCTACTAAAAACTCCTGGGATCTCTTGGATCTTCCTGTGGTTGGAGACTGGAGACTGGGGAGAGAGACACAGAGATCCATGCTTTGTTCATGCCTGACATGTCCTGACATTTCAATGTGAATGAAACGCCAACCTCATTTTCCTTCGCTCTCTCTTTTGTAGGTTCCCTTGGAAAAGCTGCAGAGATCAAACAGGCAAACTCAGCTATAGCGTTTGATGGGGCAGCATACAACCTCATTTGCAACCTCTCGTCTGTTAGCACAGAAATGATCCAGCTCTACCGCCAGTTCCCAGGACAAGGACCTCGGTACTTAGCTGGCGCATATCCAGGGGAAACTGTGGACACCGCTAATCCAAAGGGCGCGTTGCATTTTGCCAAAGACAAGGCATCCTCTGCGTTCAGCTTTTCTCGTGTCACTCTGGAAGATGCGGCAGTGTACATCTGTGCTCTGAGTGACACAGTGTGTTCAGGAGCGACTGTCGCTGTGCATTAACCTCCCTCCGAGGCTCAAAGGAGGAGGAGCTAAAATAGACTGTGATGGGGGAGGCCCAGCATGCACCAAGTTGAACATTATGAGGTCTTGCCCCAGTCCTGAATGTCTGTGAAAGTGTTAGAGGCTGCCGGTGTAAATATAGAGAATAGGTTAATTTTAAAGAATCCTTTTTTATAGGTAGATTTTGATGAATTTTGGAACTGCCAAAGATGATTTGATACGAAATTCAGATGGAGGGGATTGGGGGGAGTCACACTGTTTAAGAAAAATTATGAATTTTAAAGTAATATTTGTGTATGTTTTTATGTTGTTTTTTGCTTGTAAAACGAATAAATATTATTATTTAAAAAATCTACAGTTTTTGTCCTTTTTCATGATGCTGCCAAAGGATGAGAATTACATTAATTAACATTTCATACTGTCTTATTTTTGTTAACGTCCCTGTGAACATATTTGGCAAAGGGTAGTCTTGTTATATATATATGAACCTGTAAATGAATTTTTTTTGGGGGGGGGTCAATGACCTTCCTGTAAGTTATTATGACAGAAGCAACTATCACTTCATAGATGTGGCCACAAGGAGGCACTGCTGTTACTGCACAGTCTCATTCATTGCTTCATTCAGCTCAGGGAACTTCCACAAAATATGTCACAGCAGACAAAAAAACAAACACCAAACCTCTTTGGTTTCAGCCCCACTTTTGAAGCTGAATCATATCACCTGCAGGGCTAGCACACAAGTCAATTCCTTAGAAGAGGAAACCGCAAGCGAGACAAAAGACGCCAACCTCTTGTATGCAACTTTTAGCCCTCTGTGCTGCAGAACAGCAAGTCATTGTAAGCTACGGGAATAGTTGACTTACTACTTAGGATAGATCTGAAGCCAGACCACCTTCTAATAAACTCAACCTAGAAGAGGACGAATTCCTCACCATGATCTCCACATCAGCATGTCTTATGTTCCTGGCTGTAATTTTAAGTAAGTAGAGTTTTTAACATCCTGATTTCTTTGGATTTGTGCTCATTTCTTTCAAACATCATGGAAATGTAGACATCTGATTCAGCCCTTTCGGGTCCATCTAATTCAGGGCTGTATAATATTGTCTCTGGGGGGTTTCAGGAAGGGCTCTGTCTCTCTCTCTCTACAACCAGGAAGTGTCATTGTGGAATGAATCTGAGACCTTCTGCATGGAAAGCAGGTGCTGAACCACAAAACTACAATCCTCAAATCATCGCTTCTTCAGAATTTGCACCAACTGTTGGGGCTGTTTTCAATGATGGCAACATTCACCCGAGGAATGGGGAAATCTGTTGTCCTCCAGATGTTGTTGAACTACAACTTCAAGCCTTGGTGGGCATTTTCCATGCTTGCCGGGTCTCGTGGGAGTTGAGACTCCAGCAACATCCATGAGATTGCCAGATTCCTCACCACTGATCTCTTCTCTGCTTGCCTTCCACCGCTTGTCTAAAATACTTTATATGGGTTCGTCTTCTTGTCTAACTCAATGTACTTGGTCAGGCAGAGAGACTAACTGTACCTACAAATATCTAGCATCTTGACAGCTAAAACTCACCCAGTTCACCCCATTGATGTCTGCAACTTGAAACAAGCGTGCAGAGGACTACAGAAGATCAATGTACGGTATATTAGCATAGTTTGTTGACATTGATCGTTTTACAAACTTTGCAGTCTGTTTGAATGTAAACAGTGTATGGATCTGCACTGAGGGCCACGCTGAAGGCTCACACCAAACTCAACATTAGGCAGCTTGTTAGGTTTCTATGATACGTTAGGTTTGTGGGTGGAGAAGGAGAAAAAGGTAAAGGGAAGGGCAGAGAGACAATAAGGGTGTCCACACATCACTTCCAATGAGTGTACAATCTTTGAACACAAAACGGTTGAATTGCACAAACCAAGAAGCGTACTTTCTATCACACAAAGAGCTTGTAAACATTTAGAGACATCCTGGATCGGTGTTCAGCGTAAAGCAGAAAGAAGCTTTCTATTGCCTTTTCCTGAAATGAAAAGGTTGAAAAATAAAGGTGCATAAGTTTGCAAGACCTTAATGAAGGGAAACTGAAGGTGGAATGTAGCACAACTCCCATCCCAAAATGCTTCCCCCCCCCCAGAAGATACCGAGCACAACAGAAGTGGTCTGGGGTTGTGCACTGATTTATCAGCCAGTCCTCCTGGCCATCTAACATCTTGCCTTTATCTTCTCTGTAGAAGAGAGCGTTGAAGAGTCAGTGAAGCAAACAGAGGGCCTTGTGACTGTCACCGAAGGAAACAAAGTGACTCTGAACTGCACCTATGAATTGTCAGGCTTTATCTATCCATTCTGGTACATTCAAGATCCTGGCCAGCCTCCCAGGCTTCTCCTGAGGGATTTTGGAAAAGATGACTCTGATGAGGGGCACCTTCGAAGCTTCAGTGCCACCCATGAAAAGACTCAGAAGACTTTCAACCTGGAGAAAGCTTCCAGCCAGCTGAACGACTCCGCTGTCTATTTCTGTGCTGTGAGTGACACAGTGAGGCTGGCCAATAGAGAAGCAGACCAAGAACATACAAAGGGGGAAAACACAGGAGCATTCAAAGGAAACTCAGGGATCCAGGCTGCAATCCTGTGCTCATATCCTTGGAAAACCTCTGTAGAACTAGAGACCTTGCATTGGATCTGATGATATAAGACATGCTTATATTCACCTTTTTTATTTTCCAAAATAGTTCTTGAACACTAAGGGACCCAACATGGACATTTGTGGTTTTTCTCACTCTCCCTTGCTCTCTTTAAAGCTCAGGATCTACACATGATCAAAGTCTAATTGACAAAATCATTAGAATTTAATGAAAGACAAAGATGTAGGCATATTGAGGGGGAAATGTTTTAGAGCGGGATAACATGATAAAAAGTTAGCTGCCAACCCTTCTTTGTTTTTCCCTATTAAATGATTTTTTATTATCTTATTTTTATTCAAACTTTTTATATACCACTTAACTATGATCATTTATAGGTGGACAAGAAATGCGATACAGAAAAAGTTCCAAAAAACTGAATTCAATTAGATAAAATTACAGTAAAACACTAGCTGGAATAAGTGAAATCTTCATTAGGCACCCGAACTTCCAGAGGGCTGAGTCCTGACTCCTGCCTGAGATCAGCTGGAAGACAGTTCCTTAAAATTGGACCCATAATACTGAATACATGGCTCCTGGTGGATCTTTGTTGTGCATCTGAGCCACGGGGGACCACAGTCTCCCCCAACAACCTCAGTGATCAGAGATCTACTGGAGAGGAATCTTGGTAAACATCATGGAACCTCAAAGCCAGCTTGGACCCCAGGACTGTCTGCTGTGAAACACTGCTTCTCTGCTCCAGCCAAAATAGACCCCCCCCCAAAAAAATTGGTGCACAATATTCTTCATGTGGTTGCAAATTAGGCTTATGGGACAAGATTTATGGCAGTCGCTAGTGCTGCTGTTTAAAACAGCTAGGCTGCTTCTAATTCCTTCTGCCGGAATCACCCAGAAATGTCCTTATCTGGAGGCAGGCAAGATCAAATTTAAGGCTTGATCCTTCATTGATCATGAATTCATCCCTTTCTCTATACCAGAGCTGTCAAATTCCATGTGTATGGACTTTCTAAATGGCTCTTTGTGAATTTTGTTGTAGGTTCCCCTGGAAGAGCTCAAGAGGTGATCCAGCCAGGATCGGCTATAGCACTTAACAAGAAACCAGCTAACCTCAGCTGCACCCTCTCTTCTGCATCAAGCCAAATGATCCATTGGTACCGACAGTTCCCAGGAGAAGGACTTCAGTACATTGCTGGCGGATTTTTAGGGAATCCTGGTGAAGGGGCTGATCCAAAGAGCACAGTGTATGTTGGCCTGGACAAGAAATCCAACACACTTGTTCTCCATCAGGTGAAGCTGGCAGATGCTGCTGTCTACTACTGTGCTTTGAGTGACACAGTGTGTCAGGGAGGGGCTATTCCTGTGCAAAAACTCTTCTCAGGGCCTCAGCAGAGGAGGAGCTAAGGCAGGCAAGAGGAGGCATGGGAGCTAAGTCAACAGAGAACATGCAAGAGAAGCAAGTGCAGGGTGCAAACGGGGTTTCTAGTGTGCATTAACAGTGAAATCAACACAGGTTAGATTTCACAGAAGCTACAAACTCATGAAGTTGCTTTGATGTAACCTTCAATGTGTTTACACTATGTGTACAGAAGAGCTGAGCTGCACGTCTCAACAACTGTCAACTCATAGCTGTCCACTTTCGGATTTGAAAATAAGGGATCAGCAGCCTCACTTGTCCCGGGGACAGTCTATGGTATATCTAACAATCCAGGATAGCAGCGGGAAACGGCGCTGGAAAAGGGGAATTTCCAGCAAAAAAAAGGGAAAGTTGACAGCTGTGGCTTGGAATAAGGGAGTTTCTCATAAAAAAAGGGAGGGTTGACAGCTATGATACTCCTGCAATGTCCAATGAGTGTAAAACAACAGCTGAACTGTGCAATTCGAGAAGAGTTCTTTCCCCCCATGCAAAACACTTGGTGATGTGTAGAGACAGCTTGTGCCCGTGTTGTAGAATGTAGAAACAAGCCTGATACTACCCTTTCCACAAAACGAAAGATTCAAAATTAAAAGTGCACATGCTTAGAAGGCTACAAGGAAGGAAAAGGGAAGAGGGAAAATTATAAGAGCTGCACAAAAAAAGAAAGAAAGAAATATTCCTTCTCCCCATCTATCATAATCTCTGGTGCCAGGGTTGGACAGTCAGTGAAACAGACAGAAGACACTGTGCTTATCACTGAAGGAAAAAGTATCATTCTCTCTCTCTCTCTCTCTCTCTCTCTCTCTCTCTCTCTCTCTCTCTCTCTCTCTCTCTCCTCTCCCTCTCCCTCTCCCTCTCCCTCTCTCTCCCTCTCTCCCCTGTCCCCGTCCCCCCTCCCCCCCTCTGGGCTACTTACATTGGATCTCACAGCCTAAGACATGGGTAGGCAAACTAAGGCCCAGGGGCCAGATCCGGCCCAATGACCTTCTAAATCCGGCCCGCAGACGGTCCAGCAATCAGCGTGTTTTTACATGAGTAGAATGTGTCCTTTTATTTAAAATGCATCTCTGGGGTATTTTGGGGGCATAGGAATTCGTTCAATTTCTCTCAAAAAAATATAGGCCGGCCCCCCACAAGGTCTGAGGGACAGTGGACTGGCCCCCTGCTGAAAACGTTTGCTGACCCCTGGCCTAAGACATGCATAAGTTCGGGTTACATCGATTTACTTTTTTCACCTGAATAACAACACTACCAGACTTTTAGAAGGCATCTGAAGGCAGCCCTGTTTAGGGAAGCTTTTAATGTTTAATGGATTTTAATATTCTGTTGGAAGCTGCCCAGAGTGGCTGGGGAAACCTGCCAGATGGGTGGGGTATAAATAAATTATTATTATTATTATTATTATTATTATTATTATTATTATTATTATTATTATTTTGCATGGTTGTGTACAGCCCCCCTGGACCTATGCAGCTCCCGGCAGAACAGTCTGGCTTCACCCCCCACCCAGCCGGACACCTGGAGGTCTCCGATAACCTCTGCCAGTCCTATCCTGGCTGGGGAGGCGTTGCCAGGAGATTTGGCCAGGTAAGGGGAGGGACCGCCCTGCCCACACAATAGAGGGCGGAACTTACCTGGGAATCCTCGGTCGGCTCCAGAGCTTCCCCCACCCTGCCCTCCCTCAGTTAAGCTTTCTTTTGCAGGTTAACCTCTTCTTCACAGGTATGCGGGCGCTGCTATGTCATGGTCGCTGTTGAAGGGCCCGAAAGGAATTTTCCTTCATTGGCAGGTTTTGCCTTCCCCGTAGCAAAACGTCACAACTTTGGTGGTTTCAGGCCAACAACAACAATTTATTACTTATACCCCACCCATCTGGCCAGGCCTCCCCAGCCACTCTGGGTGGCTTCCAACAGTATATTAAAGACACAATAAAACATCAAACATTAGAAACTTCCCTAAACAGGGTTGCCTATATCCACAAGGGGGCACAGTTACCCACAGTTTGGTTCTCTGTCTCTCCCCGCTTTTTGTTCAGCTCAGGGGGTGCCCACAAAATAGGTCGCAGCAGACAAAAAGGTAGCTTCAGCTTTACCTTTGAAGGGGATGCAGCTACACAGAAGAGGAAACACACTGTGGTTAAGTCAGAAAGAGGAAGGAAGCCTCCTGCAAGGCAACTTTGAGAGAACACCAAGTCTTTGTAACATACTGACTGCATTGGCTTAGTGCTGAGGATGCATTTTAAGTGAAAGAATATTCGCCTGAATTGGATCTGGACGTCAACAGATTCCTCACCATGATCTCCATGTCAGCATGCGTTATGCTCTTGGCTGCAATTTCAAGTGAGTAGCATTTTCTAAAATATCTTATTTCATTGGACATTTGCTCATTTCCTATAAATCCCATTGGAGTCCATCTAACCCGGGATGGTCGACACAGACTGGCAGTGGCTCTCCAAAACTGGCACCAAACTCATCCGTTCACCTGCTTAATGTTTGCATCTTAAAATATGCAGAAGATCGCATGGAACTGCCATGTGTTCCATAGTTTTCCAGTGTTGATGCTTTTGCAAACTAGGCAGTCAGTTATTGAGCTGAAGTTCCCAAATGAAAGATGTTAGAAATAATGTTGCACATGTTTACAGGATTATAATGAAGTAAAGCTAAAGACAGAAACTTATAAAAAACAAACAAATGCAAAAGACACCACAAAGCTGGTTTGGAGGTGTTCATTGGTCCACCTGACCATTTAACATCTTATCTTGTGCCATTATCTTCTCTGCAGAAGGAAGTGATGGGCAGACAGTGGAACAAAGTGAAGGTCTCGAGATCATCCCACAAGGATCCAAACTCTCTCTCAAATGCTCCTATCAGTCATCTTTCATGACTAACTACCCATTCTGGTACATTCAGCATCCTGGCCAAGCTCCCAAGCTACTCATGGCAGAGTTTGCAAAAGAATTATCCAATGAGGGGCATCTTCGAGGCTTCAGTGCCATCCATGAAAAGAACAAGAAGACCTTCAATCTGGAGAAAGCGGCCATCCAACTGAACGACTCTGCTGCCTATTTCTGTGCCGTGAGTGACACAGTGAGGCTGGCCAATAGAGAAGCAGAGCAAAAACTTGCAAAGGACAGAAAGACAGAACAGAACACAGAACAGAGTATTCAGGGATCCAAGTTGCTCATTTAGCTGGATGTAAGATCTGTCTGGCTAAAAGGGCAGGCATTAGAACTGATGATATCAGACATGCGTAGGATCTGGTTAAGATGCCTAGGATCCCCCCCCAAAAAAAAAAATACTGAGGGCTCAACTTGGCCATTCCTTACCGTATTTCCCTCAAGTCTTCCCTGTTCTCTTCAAAGCTGGAGATTTGCACATTCTCTAAGTCTAATGGACAAAAGCAACCAGAATTCAACGAATGACACAGAATTACAGATGTCAGAGAAGTGCAGTTTTGTTAGTGTTTAAAGGGGATTCCCCCCCCTTTTTTCTTGAACAAAGGAATAATAATACACAAATAAAAATTTAAAAATGTGCACCCCACCCCTGAGACCATTCCATTGTAACTACCCAACCTCCCAAAATTTCAAAACCTCTTGCGATGGTTTGACCCCTTTCCATTTTAATAATAATTTGCCCTTTCTGAAAGAATATGCAACAGAAACAGAATCATACTTCAAGAGGCAAACTTTAGTGATTTTTTTTTCAAAGCAATGAAGTTCTCCAACCAAGTAATATGTACAGACATTGATATAACAGGGTAAAGTGTATATAAAAATGCATAGTGAAAAATAGGATTAAAAATGCAATATATTAGGGTGAAGTGGTGTGTTTCTGAGAAGTCTTCTTTAAAAAATAATAACCAGAAAGAGATGTGGAAATGTTGAGAACTGAATTTAGTCATATAACAACAAGGATCGGAGACAAATTGTAATGGTCAAATTCACCCATAGGGTTGCCAGACTCAATAGAGGACAGGACTTCTGTGCCTTTAATTGCCCTGCTCTCTTTTGAGTCTGGAAACCTTAAAGAGAAACCAGCAGATGCTTTGTTGAATTTCCAAGCAAAGGATCTGCTGGTTTCTCTTTAAGGTTTCCAGACTCAAAAGAGAGCAGGGCAATTAAAGGCACAGAAGTCCTGTCCTCTATTGAGTCTGGCAACCCTATTCACCCAGCACCAGGCAGACATCTTCTGGGCAGAGTTTTGAATATCCAATGCAAAGGACGGAGCAGAACATCATAGAATTTTAGCTGTCAGCCCTCCTTGTTTCCTAAAAAGTAAATTGGAAAGGAAGGTTTGGAGACAACACAAGGCTGGCAGCAATGAAGACACCCTCTATTCTGAAACAGCTGCAACTTGTTCAACCCCAATAAAGTTCTCCAAAAAATGCACGATATTCCAGTTTTCATTTCATGCCTGGACCCACTAGGGGGCGCTGCCGTGACCCCCCTCCCAGATTCACTCACCACCTCTCTCCCCTTTTCATCCACAAAACACATCACACATCACAGCTGACAAAAAAGAAAGCTGTGGTTCCAGTCTAAGCTTTGGGGGGGGGGGGCGGATTTATATCACCTGCAGAAGTGACAGACTAGTCATTTCTTGAGAGGAGGAAACCATTAGTGGTTAAGTCAGAGAGAGGAAGCCAGCCTCCTGGAAGGCAATTTTTTTAGCACTCTGTGCTGCAGAACGCCAAGTCAATGTAACTTACTGATGGACTTGATTTACTGCTGAGGATAAATCCTAAGCCAGGCCAGCTTCTATTAAATTGGATCACCATGATTGCCAGGTCAACATGTATTATCTTCTTGGCTGTGACTTTAAGTAAGTATAGAGGGTTTTTTTTAACATCTCAATTTTTGGGGACTTTTGCTCATTTTCTAAATACCATATTAACATGGCTATCTTGGCAGGCTAAAGCTCTTCAGTTCAGCGGGTTAACATCTGCACCTTGAAACAAGCATGCCGTGTTTCTTGTGACACTTTTACGACCCATTGGTGGGTTGAACGTAACATGTTTGTGCATCAGAAATGGTTTGGCTTTGTGTAAGGCAGCTTAGTATGTTCCTGCGTTGCGTTACCTGTGCAGGTGGAGAAGGGAAAGAGGTAGAAGTGGGCCGGGAGGCAACACATTACTTTCAATGAGTGTACAATCAGTGTGAAGCAACACCCGAGCTGTACAGTTGTTCAGATGCAACCTTGAATGAGTGTACACAACGGGTGAGCTGTGCAGATCAACAACTGTGCACTCTTTCACACAAAACTCCTACATATGTTTAGAGACAGCTTATACCTCCAAATTAGGAAACAAGCCAAAATGTAGCAGAAAAAAAGAGAGTCCTGTTTATAATGAACCAAAACCAACACAATTATAATGAACCAAGAACAGGCATCCCCCAACTTCGGCCCTCCAGATGTTTTGGACTACAATTCCCATCATCCCTGACCACTGGTCCTGTTAGCTAGGGGTCATGGGAGTTGTAGGCCAAAACATTTGGAGGGCCGCAGTTTGGGGATGCCTGAACAAGGATGCAGAAGAAGATTTACAAAACTCCCACCCTATCCCAGATAGCCCCAAGATGCCAAGCACCACAGAGCTGGTCTTGAGTTCTCCACTGATGTATCAGTTGGTCCTCCTGCCCATCTAACATAATCTCTTATGGCACAATCTTTTCTGCAGAAGGGAGTGTTGGTCAGCCAGTGGACCAAACAGAAAGCATCGTGCATGTCACCCAAGGAGAGGGTATCTCCCTCAACTGTTCTTATAAAGGGACTGCCTATGGTCTATTCTGGTACATTCAGCATTGAGGCCAACCTCCCAAGCTTTTCCTGAGTAGCTATGACCCACGAGCAGATGGGTCTCTTCTTGGCTTCAAAGCCGAGCGGAAGACAGACAAGAAAGATGAGGGGACCTTCGACGTGGAGAAACATACCAGACAGCTGGATGACTCTGCTGTCTATTTCTGTGTCGTGAGTGAGGTAGAACAATGGGGAAGCAGAGCAAAAAACATACAAAGGGGAAAGACACAGGAGAGAATGGGAGCTTTTGCAGTGTATTTGGGATGCAAGTGGGAATCTTTGTGCACATTTACCTGGAAGACTCACTCACTCACTCTCTCTCTCTCTCTCTCTCTCTCTCTCTCTCTCTCTCTCTCTGCTGTTTATTAAACAAACAAACATGGCAACAGTGTTTATGATTTCTTAAAAAGGCAAGTAGCTTCTACTTCCTCCTAGGATCACCCAGAAAACCCCTGAGCTAGGTCACATTACAGTTTTGACCCAGGAATCCTCGGGGAGGGGTGTGTGTGTGTGTGTGTGTGTGTGTGTGTGTGTGTGTGTGTCACGATCTCTGCCCCTTTATCTATACCAGATCTTGTAAATCTGAAATTTCTCAATTGCTCTTTGTAAATTTTGTTGCAGGCAACCCTGGATGGGCTCAAGAGCTCAACCAACCAGGATCTACTGCAGCATTTGAAGAACAACCACACACCCTGAGCTGCAACCTCTCTTCTGAATCAAAGGATGTAATCCAGTGGTACCAGCATTTTCCAGGAGAAGGGCTTCGGTATATTGCTGGTGCAATCCCAGGGAATCCTGGTGAAGGGGCTGATCCAAAGAGCACAGTGTACGTTGGCCAGGACAAGAAATCCAGCACACTTGTTCTCCATCGGGTGAAGCTGGCAGATGCTGCTGTCTACTACTGTGCTCTGAGTGACACAGTGTGTCAGGGAGGGGCTGTTCCTGTGCAAGAACGCTTCTCAGGGCCTGAGCAGAGAAGGAGCTAAGGCAGGGAGGAGGAGGCATGGGAGATAAGTCAACAGAGAACATGCAAGAGAAGCAGGCATAGCAATGGGGTTCACAGTGTGTATTCTTTATGAGCTGGGAAATCAAATTCCATCAAAGCTCAAGGAGTTGAGACCATCACCATTCACTTAACTTTGAACCAATCTGAAATATGGAGATTTGATGCTGAACTTACTTGCAATGCTAGAATGACTGAACGTTGCTCGCTGGGAGAGCATGAATAACGTTCCAGGTTCAATCCCTGGATTTCTTTCTTTCTTATTTTCAATCCTTATTTCTGAATTTTTCACAAAGAAAGAAAAACTTTACAAATTTTAACATAAACCATAAAAGTTGCTTTGTCAATTGACTTCCCATCCTCCCCTTCCATCGTTTCCATATTTACCCTTAAATGCTGCATATTTCGCTATACTGTTCAATACATTCAATTTAACCATTTTTTCTTAATAATTCATGCAGTTGCTCATATTTCAAATCCTGCTCACGTTTTCATCTCACTATAGCAGTTCTGTAAATACTCAATAAAAAGTTTCCAGTACTCAAAGATTCTATTATTATTATTATTATTGTCATTTTGGTCTCTATTTTTCACTGTTAATTTTGCTAGTTCCGGGTCTTCCATCATTTCCAAAAGCCAATCTTCCTTTGTTGGAAGTCTCCTTCTTTCCATATTTGGGCATGCAATACTCATTGTGTACATAAATAAGTTAAGCCGGGGCGTACCCAGGATCAAAACTAGGGGGGGGGGGAGCCATGGTCATTCAGGTTGTGACATTTCAGCACGGAAAAGGTGAATGAACCCAAAATTTTAAGAAAATTATATATAATTATATCAGTGCTTTATTACGGTACAGTGGAACCTCGGTTTATGAACACCTCGGTTTACGAATTTTTGGTTTACAAACGCCACAGACCCATCTGGAACGGATTAATCCACTTTCCATTACTTTCAATGGGAAAGTTCGCTTCAGTTTATGAATGCTTCAGTCTGCGGACAGTCTGGAATAGATTAATCCACTTTCCATTACTTTCAATGGGAAAGTTCGCTTCAGTTTATGAACGCTTCAGTTTATGAACAGACTTTCGGAACCAATTGTGTTCATAAACCGAGGTACCACTGTAGTTATTACAATTATTTGCTTGAAAAAAATTAATTTTTATTCTAGTTACATGTCTTATACTAATATCATTTTTCTTGGGTTTGAAGAAAACTTGTTCAAAACTTTCGTTTCAATCTAGTCCTGATTTTCCTTGAAGAATTTCCGATGGACGCTCGTCAAACACAACCCAGTCAGTCTGTCCTCTCCCATTGTACTTCTGAGCCAGGTCTTTACCCTTTAACATTTAATTTTCTACAGAAATTACTTAACTTAACTTTTTGGAACCAGTTTCTTATATCCATTTAGGCAGCCTCGATGTCTTATAACTGTAAATAAGAAGGTAAACTAATAGCGGGCGGCTCAGTTTAGCGGCGGGCGGCTCAGTTTAGTGACACAGAACTCACTAGACCCATCTAGAAGATTCCCTCTTCTCTCTGCTAGAGCCCGCTAGAGACCTCTCCCTCCCTTGAATCCCAATGGATGGCTGACAGTCGCTAGGTGGCTCTAGATACTTCTCGCTTTTTACACCATTTCAGTGTGGTAAACAACTGATTATTCGCCATCGCCCTACCTAATTTTGTTTCGTTTCATCACTTTATAACCATTTAATTTTTTTTTGCTTCGGGGGGGGGGCAGCTGCTCCCCCCTGCCGCCCCTCACTGGGTATGCCCATGAGTTAAGCAGCTCTTTTGGAACATCATTATTTACAATTCCTGAAAGAAAAGCTTTGGGTTTCTTGGAAACCATCAACTTAAACATATTTTCCATCTCATTACATATCATTTCCCAGTAGCCCTTAGCTTTTTTGCAAGTCCACCACATGTGAAGAAATGCTCCTTCTGTCATTTTGCACTTCCAACACACACTTGACTTAGTTTTATATGTTTTGGTTAGCTTATTTGGTGTTAAATACCAGTTCCCTCAATTTCTATGTAAGGTTGGGAGACAGCCCTGCCTGAAACAGGGGAGAACCTCTGCCCATCATGATTCTGAGCTACATAATAATAATAATAATAATAATAATAATAATAATAATAATAATAATATAATTGGTGCAGCTAAGCCATGGTGTATGTACACTGACTACTCAACTACTATTACTATTACTACTAAATTTTATTATCGTTTCCCCAGCCACTCTGGGCAGCTTACAGCACATTAAAAATGGTAAAACATGCAACATTAAAAATTTCCCGATACAGGGTAAAACATGCAACATTAAAAATTTCCCGATACAGGGTTGCCTCCAGATGTCTTCTAAAAGCCAGCCTGGCATTTTCTTGGACTACAGCTCCCATCAGCTCCAGCCAGCAGATGTAGTGGTTCAGGCTGATTGGAATTGTAGTTTAAAACAGCAGGAGGGCACCAGGTTGGAGAAGCCTGGCTTAAAGCATCTAACCAGCCAATCAGCAATTGCCTGACTATTTTGATGAAACAAGGGATCTGCATCTTATCTAGCCTGCAGTGTGCCTTTCCCCCCACCAGGTGGTGGTATGAGTTCAGTTGCAGGAAGTTCCTACATATTCTCATAGGTCTGGTGGTTCTTCTTCTTTTACATCAGCTTAGGAACATATAAGAATCCCAGCCTGGGTCAGATCAAAGGTTCTTCTGGCAGAAATGCTAAACACCTATAATCACAACTTGGCTGATCAGATGCTTACAGGAACCCCATGAGCGGGGTGTGAAGATATCAGCCCTCCAAAACTATAACTTATCGTAAACCACTGGTTTTCTGGGTTGGGATAATAATATATTTATACTCCACCCATCTGGCTGGGTTTCCCCAGCCACTCTGGGTGGCTTTCAACAGAACATTAAAAGCAGAATAAAACATCAAACATTAAAAACTTCCCTAAACAGGGCTGCCTTCAGATGTCTTCTAAAAGCCAGATAATTGTTTGTTCCCTTTACATGATGGGAGGGTGTTCCACAGGGAAGGGGCCGCTACCGAGAAGGCCCTATGTCTGGTTCCCTGTAGCTTCACTGCTCGCAGCGAGGGAACCGCCAGAAGGCCCTCAGAGCTGGACCTCAGTGTCCGGGCTGAATGATGGGGGTGGAGACGCTCCTTCAGGTATCTAAACGCATGCATATGTATGTTTGTGTATCTGTGTGTGCTTGCTTTTTCTTCATGTTTTATTAGTTTGCAGATATGTGCATGATGTTTGTCTGATGTGTGTGTGTGTGCATGCTCTGAGCATCCCTGCTTTCTCTTATCGGACAAGCGTGCTTTGTGTTGTCCGAAACAGGTTCTTATATTTCCCAATGTACCCCCCCCCAAAAAAATGTCAGAGACTCTAACCATTAGGTTATAGCCATGAATAGAGTCACAGCACCTGCAGAACTGAACCCACTGTAACTAAAAATCCATCTGCTCTAAAGAAAACCACAAGTTTGAAGCCGCAGACACAACTTTTAACCACTCCAAAGTCTTGGTTTTCCACTGCCGCCATACCTGCTTTCTTCCACCAGGTGGCAATGGGAAATTCCCCTTTCACTAAATACAAAAGGCTCTTCACCTTCTGAGGTTTTCACAAAAGAACCACGATTCTCCTTCTGACTGTCAGAGGAGAGCTGAGAAAAGGAGAAGAGAAAGCACATATAGAGAATTCATTGAGTTGGAAGAAGACAACCTTAGTTTCTCCACTGAATTTCCAGACTGGACCAGAAGGAATCCTTGTCGGCGAGAACGTCCATGTCCTTCAGGATGTCCTCAAGAGTCCATCTAGCTCAGTGGAGGATTCTTTTGGGGCTGTTTTGGCTGTGTAAGTTGGGGAATCCTTAGAAATTTGGGAGAGGGCCATAGCTCAGAGGCAGATGGTCTCCTTTGCATGCAGAAGACCCCAGCTTCAGTGAGGACCTTGACATCAGCCCTGTCTGGGAAATCCTGGAGAGCAGCTGTCAGTGTAGACAAAAGTGAGCTAGATGGGACAGTGGCCTGACTCTGTATAAGGCAGCTCCTATCCTTACAGAGAATATTGATAATAGAAAAAGATAGGTAGAAATGTCTACTCTACACTCACCTACATCTACTCTGGGATCTCCCACTAGCTTCCATTCAGTTGATTCCATTGATCCACTGAAGAGTAGAATCTAGCCATAATGCCTCTATGACTCCTAGGGAGAGGAGAAGCCATGTTACAATTTCATTATTGTGAACACGGCCACCAATAATAGAAGTTGATGTAGGTGTATAAAAAAAATGCTATTAGATACAGTTAGTGACTAAGGACTATTAACTGAAATCAGAAAGGTCAAAATGGTGCATATTTATAGGAGGTTTTAAGGCAATGTGAACCTAAGAGTTCTCTAGTCCAGGATTTGGTTCTCACAGTGACCAGCCAGGTGTCTATGGGATGTCGACAAACGGGACATGAGTGCCAGAGGGCTCTCCACACTTGCAATTCCCAGAAAATGATGTTTGCTTGGTGTATGCTGGAGGCCATATAGACATAATGGGTAATAGTTCTTGTGGATTGTTTTGAGAGGCAGGGTGGGATATCAAATCATAAATCGAATAAACAAGAAAAATTAATAGTAGTAGCTGTTGATAAGCTTACCCTTCATTAATTTGCTTCATCATATTTTAAAGCTGTTCAAGTTGGCAGTCATCGCAAGGGTAGCAGAATCCATTGCTTGACTATAATGTGTAGAATGGGAATGTCCGAAGGAGGGAGAGACCCTTGAGAAGGATAGATGGAGTGATGGATTAATGGGTGGGTGGGTGGGTGGGTGAGATGACCAAACTAATGATGTTGAAGTAAGAGGCAGAAAGACAGAGTCAGCTGGAGAGAGATGGGGGGTTCACAAGCAACGCCAGATAAACAGTCAGAAATTCAGCATGAGAATTCATGGAATAACAGTGATTCCCCCCACAGGTGGAGATATCAGTGGTGATGCTTCTCAGCTTTCTGAAGTCTACTTTTCCTCGGGAGAAACAGCTCGGATCTCCTGCAAACATGGACTCTCTTCATACACTGTGGTCTTCTGGTACAAGCAAACCCAAGATACGGCCCCTTCCTCAGTCATCCACGGTTACTCTAAAAAGGAGAAGAAGGAACGGTTGGAGATGGACACTGACAAAGGCAACCTGTCTACAGAGCTTTCCATCAGCAAGGTGGAGATGGGGGACGCCGGGATCTACCATTGTGCTGCAAGCGACACAGTGGTGGGAAATGCAAGGCGAGCTGCACAGAAACCTGAAGAGCTTTGTTCCTCTTCACTGCACTGAAGGTTCACTTCTGGGACAGCCACATGCACATCCCACTGTATATAAATGAGTCATTAAGAAGAAATCACTGTCCTAGGTCAGAAATGTCACCTTGTTTTCTTCTAATTGTCCCATTATGGCAAGGAGAACCAATGCGGTGTCCTCCAGAAGTTGTGAATAACCAACCCCATTCAACATGGGGAGTGGTAAGGGATGAAGAGAAATCTTTCCACCAACATCTGGAGGGCACTGCATTGACTACCCCTACATTATGGGGTAGTTCTGGAACAACTAGAACAGAACAGAACAGAACAGAACAGAACAGAACAGAACAGAATAGAATAGAATAGAATAGAATAGAATAGAATAGAATAGAATAGAATAGAATAGAATAGAAATAGATGCCCACAAGATGTTTTGGACTACAAGTCCTTATAGCCCCATCCAGCTTTCCATTATAATAAAGTGTATCTGTTCATCACCCTCTGGGGGGATATCACCAAATTCAGTAATGCATAACTGAACAGAGTTCAAAGAGTCTGTGAGAGCAGAATATATAGTCAAATATGCATTATCTTAACTGTTCATCCTCTACTCAACCACCTTCTGTCAACTTGGCACGTCACCATCTCTCTTCCAACCACAGTCCATTAAATACAACTTACTCAACCCATTTTTTTACTGTATGTGCCAGAAACTTCCTTGTACCTGGTTCTTTCCTGCCAGCTAGATAGGTGGGGTATAAACAAACAAACAAACAAACATAACACTGGCCTCACTAATAATGAGCCTAACAGTAATCCCACCTCAAAAGTGTTCCTCTAAAATGAAAATAGGATTTCTGTTCCCAAATACAGTGGTACCTTGGTTCTCAAACTTAATCCGTTCCGGAAGTCCATTCCAAAACCAAAACCAAGGTGCGCTTTCCCATAGAAAGTAATGCAAAATGGATTAATCAATTTCAGACTTTTAAAAACAAGTCCTAAAACAGCAATTTAACATGAATTTTACTATCTAACAGGATCATGGATCCATAAAATGAAAGCAATAAACAATGTACTGCAGTCACTCAATCAATCAATCAATCAGTTGTTGTTGTTGTTTAGTCGTTTAGTCATGTCCGACTCTTCATGACCCCATGGACCATAGCAGTTCAATCAGTAGCTGAACTGAATTCCAAACAGTCACACACACACACACACACACACACACACACACACACAAAAGAGTCACAAAAACGTAAAATAAATAGCAAAAACAGAAGGACCTCAGCGTAACACTCAAAACGGAAGTGTGGCACTCAAATCGGAAGCGTAACACTCAAAACGGAGCACATTCAGCTTCCGAAAAAAGTTTGCAAACCAGAACACTTACTTCTGGGCTTGCAGTGTTTGGATTCCAAGTTTTTTGAGTACCAAGACGTTTGAGAACCAAGGTACCACTGAACAATGTTGCGACTTGGAACATGAATTATATTGAGACAAGGGGCAGTGGCTCAGTGTGGCTGCAACACAAGCTCCTCACCAAAGCTATGTTGCAAGCCAAAGAACTGAAGGTTTGAGCTCCTGCAGATTTTTGGGAAGAGAAGTAGGTGGGTCCTTGAAGAGGGCTGGCCAGCCAAATAGGCAAATGATGGAAAGCAGCATGATTTAAGGCTCTCTTCCCTACTAGAAGAAGTGTGCATGCACACGAAAGCTCATACCAAAATAAAAACTTGGTCTTTAAGGTGCTACTGAAGGAATTTTTTTATTTCCCTACTAGAGATACTATGTGAGGATTATCTATGGAGCTGCTTCCCTCATGGCCCAGTCCCTACCCAATCTGCCTCTGATTATGTATCTCATGGAGGAGACCGGAGTACCATGACCCGGATTCCCTGCTCTGCCTCAGTGTCCATTGACACAGCCTGCTCCCCTGCAACATGTACTTTGTGAGGGGTCTTCCCCCAAGGACATGAGAGTTGTGATATCTCAGGAGAGTGACAAATAAGTGCAGTTTGCAAAAGTTTGGTCCACCATCTTCGTTCAAAACGTTGTCCTCTTACAGGCAAACATAACCGATACCCGTTCCTCATTCTTAAGCACCACTATGCAAAACTGGGTTGTGACATTTTCAAATCAAAGCAGTTCTTATGTTCAGTCCTCCGTCATAACTTCAAAATGATGTTCAATAGTATTGAAGCAGAGATGAAAAACTTCTCCCTGATCTCAGGAAGCATCGGGCCTATTTTGGTTATGATATCTTAAGACGTGTCTGGACGGATAGAGAACAGATGGACAAATAACTTTCCAAAATATGTAGACAGTAGTTAAGTAATACTATTACTACTGCTACTAGTAGGATTTACCCTGTTTCTCCTATTTTAAGACATACCCATAAAATAAACCATAGCAGGATTTTTAAGCATTCAAGGAATATAAGCCATACCCCGAAAATAAGACATAGTGATAGGCGCAGCAGCAATGCCGGCCGCAGCAGGAGGAGGAGAAAAAATAAGACACCCCCTGAAAATAAGCCATAGTGTGTTTTTCTAAGGAAAAATAAATATAAGACGGTGTCTTATTTTCGGGGAAACACGGTATATCCCACTCTTGCTCCCAAAGGAGCCTTGGGCAGCAAGCAGACCCACATTTTGAAAACAAAAACAGACATAATAATTCTAAAACAGTTGCAGTTAAGAACGTAGAAGGGCTATTTCCTTAGCAGGATGAGAAAAAAGAAAACTCATAGATATAATAATAATAATAATAATCCTATATAATAATGTCCAAGTTGTCCCTGCGTCCAGTTGTCCCGTGTGTCCCTGGGGTACTGCGCATGTACCCCAGAGACACAGGGATTGGACGGAGGGACAACGGCCAACCGCCGCTCCGCCAACCGCCGTTCCGAAGCCCAGTCTCATGCTGGAGGTGCGCGGCGAGGCGGCGGGGGAAAGAAGCGCTCCCCCCAGCAGCCTTGCCGCGCACCTCCGGCATGGGACGGCGCTTCCTCGGCCGAAGCGGCAGCGGGCGCCGAGGGAAGCCGGCTTTGGCTTGGCGGCGGCGGGAAGAAGAGGAGGAATTCCTCCTCTTTTTCCCACCGCCGCCAAGCCAGTCCCCAAGCCGAAGTGCGGCGCGGTGGGGGCTTTTCGCTGTTTGACTTCCCGGAGTGAAGGGGGAGGCAAACGGCAAAAAGCACCCGCCGCGCCGCACTTCGGCTCGGGGACTGGCTTGGCGGCGGCGGGAAGAAGGGGAGGAATTCCTCCCCTTCTTCCCGCCGCCGCCAAGCCAGTCTCCGAGCCAAAGTATGGCGCGGCGGGGGCTTTTTGCCGTTTGCCTCCCCCTTAGCTCGCGCCGCAATTCGGCTCTGTCCCCCGCGCGCTTTAGTTTGGGAAGCAGGCAGGGAGACGCAACAGCCCGGGAAGCTGTTGACAAACCCCGGCAAGCGGCGCCCGCCGATCTTCGTGTGACAGGCAGTGGGGAATGCAGGCAGGCAATAGAGCAAGCGCCTGCCTGCCTTCCCGGCCGCCAGTCTCCCAGTGCTTCGTGCAGCGCTGCTGGGTGCCGACCCGGCAGGCCGCTTCCTTGATCTGGCGGCCTGCCGGGTCGGCGCTGATCAGCGCTGCGCGGAGCACCGGATCGAGGAGCCGGCATGCATTCTAGTGCCCGTTTATTTAACGGGCTGAAGACACTAGTAATAATAATAATAATAATAATAATAATAATAATAATAATAATAATAATAATAATTTATTATTTATACCCCGCCCATCTGGCTGGGTTTCCCCAGCCACTCTGGGCGGCTTCCAACAGAAAAATGAAATGAAATAATCTATTAAACATTAAAAGCCTCCCTAAACAGGGCTGCCTTCAGATGTCTTCCAAAAATCTGGTAGCTGTTTTTCTCTTTGACATCTGATGGGAGGGCGTTCTACAGGGCGGGCGCCACCACCGAGAAGGCCCTCTGCCTGGTTCCCTGCAACTTGGCTTCTCGCAACGAGGGAACCGCCAGAAGGCCCTCAGTGCTGGACCTCAGTGTCTGGCCTGAACGATGGGGGTGGAGATGCTCCTTCCGGTATACTGAACCAAGGCCATTTAGGGCTTTAAAGGTCAGCACCAACACTTTGAACTGTGCTCAGAAACATACTAGGAGCCAATGTAGATCTTTCAAGACCTTAGAAGACTATGTCTTAGGAACAATGTTAAATGTTTGTGTTGTGAACCGCCCTGGGACCTGCAGGTATGGGGCAGTATTCAGATTTAATAAATAATGGTAATAATTTAAGAATTTCTAGTGTGTGTTATGCTTTAACTGGCAGCCTACTTTATCATTAGTAATAAATTCATCAGGAGCATAGCTGCCAAGTTTTCCCTTTTCTCGCGAGGAAGCCTATTCAGCATAAGGGAAAATCCCTTAAAAAAGGGGATAACTTGGCAGCTATGATCAGGAGGGGATGAATCCGCAGGTAGAGCGACTCTGTGTTTGGTGTGGAGAAAATTATCTGGCTCTTAATACTACCAAAACTAAGGAACTAGTGATAAATTACAGAGGGGGAAAAGTGTATATTCAGCCACTGTATATCAAAGGGGATCAGGTGGAGAGGGTGTCTGCATTAAAGTTTTTGGGAGTGACTATCGAGCAGGGTAGGACTTGGAGTGCAAATACCACTGCTCTGGTAACAAGGCACAGCAGAGAACTTATTTCCTCAGACTTTTAAAGAAGAACAATCTAAGTGAGAGACTGCTAGTGTCCTTCTACCGTGGCTCGATAGAAAGCATTATTACATGTTGTATTTGTTCTTGGTTTTCAACTTGTACAGTAATGGAGAGGAAGATGCTCCAGAAGGTCATAACCACAGCCAGAATGATGATTGGTCATCCCCTCCCATCTTTGGAAGATCTATACAGCTCCCGTTGCCTCAAAAAAGATTTTTAAAAACCAACTTTTTTTAAAGGATCCATCACATCCGGGATATAGTCTTTTTGTACTACTGCCTTCGGGCAAGAGATATAGAACAATTAAATCAAGAACAAATAGACTAACAAACCGTTTCTACCCAAAAGCTGTAACCATCTTGAATACTGTAACCAAATAATTGCCCTGAAAAGTTGTGTAGGTTTGTGAATGTGTGGCTTTGTTTTGTTTTCTGTTATTATGGGATAGCATCCAATTTCATTGTAATTACACAATGACAATAAATCTAATCTAATCTAATTTTGCTGCTCCTCCCCACCCTTTTCTTGGAATATTCTAGAAAGAACTTGAGAATTGGTCTTGAACAGGTTGATAGGCAACAGAAAAATCTACTCAGCAACAGGTGCCTTTATTAAGGACATGTGATCAATAAGGGTCAGTGTAAAAGGGTCAGTGTGTCAATGAGCATGAGTCAGCGTTAGGTCTCTGGCCAGATGGCTGGAAGAGGAAAGGATTGTGTCATTTTATCTGTACAGTATTCGACCAGTGTAAACTCTGCTGCAAGTCTGTTAAAGAAGAAAAGCCAAGAGTAGATTGTGAACACATCAACACCTTTGATGTAGAACACACACAACAGATCACGCCTACTCTCTTCCGTCTTCCTAGAAACTCATTCCATCACTTGCATTCAAAAGCATCACTTTCAGGGATCCCCAAGGTGGTGCCCTTAGGCAATCTCCCTTGGTGCATATCAAGGCCCCTGCTCCTCTGAATTTATTATTTCTAAATATATAGATAGATAGGGGGTGTTGCAGGAAAGGTTGCCTGGGGTGTTTTTTGGGTTCAGGGTGCCTAATTTTTGTAAGTGTTTCACCTGGTTTGTAATAGGGTGCATGTGTGTCCTGAGCATCCATTTTTCCTTCTGTGAGACGAGTGCTATGTGGTGTCCACAGCAGTTTCTTGAATTCCAAAATGTACGTACCTCCCCAAAGTGTTGAGAGACCCTTGGCATAAGGTCAGATCTGTTAAGGGGAGCTGACAGCACCTGTAGATGTGACCCCAGTGTAACTAAAAATCCATCTGCTCAAAAGAAAACCACAAGCCGGAAGCCACAAACACAATTTGTAAGCAACCCTGCTATCTTTGTTTTCTTCCACTAGATAGCAATGAGGAGTCATTCTTGCCTCACAAAACCCTTCACCAGCTGTGGTTTATTCTAGCTGTGTTAACTTAGAATTTTCACAATTCTACTTCTGACTAGCAGGAGAGAGAGCTAAAAAACTTTTAAAAAAGGAAAAGAGAAAGCACACATTGATAATTCATTGAACTGGGGAAGACGGTGACCTTAGATTCTTCTGAATTTTCAGACCTTACTAGGAGGAATCTGCGTTGGTGAGAGCATCCGCCTTCTTCAGAATGACCCCAAGAGTCCACCCAGCTCAGTGGATTCTCTTTGGGCTATTTCTGCTATGTAAGTTGGGGAATCCTTAGAAATTTGGGGAAGGGACGGAGCTCAGTGGCAGAACTTTGCATGCAAAAGACACCAGGTTCATTCTCTGTTCTCCAGGCAGGGCTTAGAGAAAACCCCTGTCTGAAAATTCTGGAGGGCTGCTGACAGTCAGTGTAGACAATATGGAGCTAGATGGGACCAAGGGACCAACTCAGTATAAGGCAGTTTCCAAAGCTTACAGAAAATAGTAAACCTTAACAATAGGCGAAAAGCAGCTACTCCACAGAAATATACTAACTTTGCTGTTCCCTCGGGGACCTCTCTCTCTCTCCTCCGTTCAGTGGATTCCATTTGTCCAATGACCAACATAAGCTAATACCATTCCTACAACTATGAGGAGGAGAAGCCATATGACAATTACCAGTACTGCCAGTAATAAATAGAAGCTGGCATAGATCTGGAATTGTACACACAATTGAACTTTTATTATCAGTGGTCGCTGAGTGATATCATATGTATGGTATCTGAAGAAGTGTGCATGCACACGAAAGCTCATACCAAAATAAAAACTTAGTTGGTCTTTAAGGTGCTACTGAAGGAATTTTTTTTATTTTACTTCGATCCAGACCAACACGGCTACCTACCTGTAATCAAATGTATAGCTACTGATTTTTTGAATTTGATACTCTTGGTGTGTAGCTGATATTAGACACAGTTATTGACTATAATTACTATTAAATGTACTCAGTAAGGTCATCATGGCAATTGTGTATATCTATGGAAGATTCCGAGGAAATACGAATGTAAGAACCTTGTGGAGTCAAACCAATATTCTGTCTAGTCAAGGATCTTGTTCTTAGAAGAACCAAGCAGATGTCTCTGGGAAGTCTGCAAGCAGGATGTCAGCACAACAGCACTCTTCCCACTTGGAAAGCTCACCATCTGGTATTGAGAGGCATGTTGAACAGCCATTAAGTTATGGAACAATGTTGATTTTTCTTTTTCCAGGCAGAGATATCAGTGGTGATGCTTCTCAGCTTTCTGAAGTCTCATTTTCTTTTGGAGAAACAGCTCGGATCTTCTGTAAACATGGAGTCTCTGCATATAATGGGGTCTTCTGGTACAAGCAAACCCAAGATGCAGCCCCTTCCTTAGTCATCTACAGTTACTCTAAAATGGAGAAGAAAGAACGGTTGGAGATGGACACTGACAAAGGCAACCTGTCTACAGAGCTTTCCATCAGCAAGGTGGAGATGGGGGACGCCGGGATCTACCATTGTGCTGCAAGTGACACAGTGGTGGGAAATGCAAGGCGAGCTGCACAGAAACCTGAAGAGCTTTGATCTTCTTCACTGTGCTGAAGGTACACCCTTGTCACACTTTTTATGAATGAGTCATTCAGAATAAATAATTGCCCTAGTTTAGAAATTTCACTACCTCTTTTTCTCCTTGGCCCATTATCACCATGATAACCAATATAGTGTTGTCCCCTCTATTTCCAAAGTACAAGGGGGTGGGTGGGGGTGGTTCCTCATATAGCCAAAACAGCATCATCCATTCACAAAAGAGTAGCATTAGCAGATTTTGGGATACCCAGTGTTTCCCACAGTACCAAAATTGTTTTTGATTTTTTGTTTGTTTGTTTTTAAAAAACAATGTAGATAAGCATCTTTGGAAACAGTGATTGTGGATTCAAATCAAATCAAATTTTATTAAACTTTCACAGACCAAATCGATTGCTAACTGATTATTACAAGGTGGAAATAGAAAAGTTGGGTGTGAGTGGAATAGTGTATTCTGAAGTAGGGCAAGGATGAACTGGAGTATCAACAATAATTTGTTGCAGGTCTCTCTCCTCCACCTCCCTACTCATCTTCTGGTTTAGTGTTTTCTAAAGAAAATCATAATGCAAGTACAGTGGTACCTCGGTTTAAGTACACAATTGGTTCTGGAAGTCTGTACTTAACCTGAAGCGTACTTAACCTGAAGCGAACTTTCCCATTGAAAGTAATGGAAAGTGGATTAATCCGTTCCACACAGTCCAAGGAGTACTTAAACTGAAGCGTACTTAACCTGAAGTGAACTTTCCCATTGAAAGGAATGGAGAGTGGATTAATCTGTTCAACGGGTCCGCGGAGTACTTAAACTGAAAGTACTCAAACCGAGGCGTAATTAAACCAAGGTATGACTGTAAATGTCTATGATATGTTAATACTTCACAGTGTATTCAGACTGACAAGCATAACTTAGGATCCAGTCTTATGAAAGTGTGGGAGAAATTCTCCATTGAGGGCACACAGAAGTTTTAGCTAGTGGGAAGCAGCATATAATAAGGGATTGAGAAATTCCCCTTGAGGATTCTAAAACGGAGGCTCACACCCAATCCAGCAATGCATTACTAGACAGAGTTAAAACAGTCTGCGAGAGAAGAATATATAGGCAAATATGTATTATCTTAACTGTTCATCCTCTACTCAACCACCTTCTGCCAACCTGGCACATCTCTCTTCCAGCCACAGTCCATTATGTGCAACTTACTCAATCCATTTTTTTCTGTATGAATCAGAAACCTCCTTGTACCCTGTTCTTTCCTGTCTTGTGGTCAAGTCATGGACTTGTGTACATAACACTGGCCTCAATAATAACGAGCCTAACAGTGATCCCACCTCAAAGGTGTTGCTCAAAAATGAAAATTTGATGATTATTATTTTCAAATACAATGTTGTGACTTGGAACTATATTGAGATACGGGGCAGTAGCTCAGTGTGGTTACAACACAAGCTCCTCACCAAAGCTATGTTGCAGGCCAAAGAACTGAGGGTTTGAGCTCATGCAGATTTTTGGTAAGAGAAGTGGGTGGGTCCTTGAAAGGGGCTGGCCAGCCAAATAGGCAAACAATGCAATGATTCAAGGCTCTCCTCCCTACTAGAAATACTACGTGAGGATTATCTGTGGAGCTGCTTCCATCGTGGCCCAGTCCCCGTCCATCAAGTTAATAACTGCCAGCCTTGGGAAGAACGCTCATTTCTTTATATAAGCTTCCAATCCCTCCACCGTCTTAGACATGCATTTGTATTTGCAAATCAATCCTGTAATCAATAAGAATGTGATGGTAAACACATTTTTATTTACTAGACTCTAATCTATTGCCTGACCATGTCAAATATGTTCAGGATAGGGCTATGGTGAACCCCCATCATGGAAAGAAAGACGGATAACTAGTTTTCCAAACTATGGATATATGTTTGCCTGGGCGGAAAGCACTGGGCAGATACTGGTAAGTCTTTAGGAAGGAGTAGGGACTTGTGATGGTTCAGATGTTGGGTTGAGGTGCCTGTCACCCCCCCCCCCCCACACACACACATTGTCCTGGGAGGGAGAGCTGGCAGGGAGAGCTGATGGATGTTGGAGGCCAACAAAATATTGCTACTTTTAAATGAACAAAATATTGCTACTTTTAAATGAATATTGCTACTTTTAAACGAATAATGTGTGTCATTTTATGTGTTGTTGTTGTTGTTGTTGTTGTTAAAAATCTGGGGGCCTACAGCTTCTCTCCATCCCTTCCTTTAGAATAGAGATTTTCCCAGTGTGCATTTTTGAAATGAGAGTTCATTCAGGGACATTTTCTTCTTGTGAGCAGAAGGATGACAGAGCAATTGCAAAATAATATCTTAACAAGTTGTAGGGAGTCTTCTGCTTTCATTATAGCAGCTGTGAAACAGGAGTGTGCATGTGCTGCAATTTCTTGCCATTGAACTGAATGGAGCTGGTTTCTGAGTGGATCTGTATGAGATCCCACTGTAAGTGGATGCATTTTCATAAAGGTCTGTACTACTGTGAGCAACAATGCCAAGTTCACTTTGGGGTCTGGTACAAGCCTGGTTGTATCACCAAGTAAGTATATACAACAGAGAAAGAAGTCCAAATTTCACATCTAGTGACGTGTAAGAAACATAGAGATAGATGATTCTGTTATATTTGGTTTCTTGCTTTTCTAATCTTAAGTTCAGTCCATCACATATCTGCAGCAATATGGTTATTATTTTAAGAAATGCCTGTGTAATAATCTTAGTGTACAGTGCATCCCTCCTAATAAACACAGTTGGTATGCAATTTCCCCAATATGCACATTTTGCAAGCAACAGTCCCTAATATAATGCATTTTAATTTGTTCTTTTCACCACTTACACAATTTTTACAGACCTTTCACGAGTATATGCATTTGTCCACTCAATGTTTTGGTTGGGAAACTGTTTTGCAAAATTCAGAGAAGCTTGCATTTCCAATGACAGCTGCCTTTTCGTTCCTATGTTGTTTGGGGAAATGTGAATGAGGTAGGTTTGCATTGAAATGTGAAGTGAACTGAATCTGCCCTCCCCCAGCCCTAACAAAATGCTTGGGGTGGGGAGTGTTCAACTGTCATTGCAATGGGCTACACTGCTGTACTCTTAAAAGAAAGGCATTCAGGTGAGATCTGAGAATGACCACAGGGTTTTAGCCACTGGATGAATCACTGTGTGAATCAGGCGGCAAAATCTCCTTTGGAACAGGGGCAACATTGGCAGTGATTCCTGGTATGTGATGGCCTCTCTGAAAAGGTTTCGGAAAGAGGCTACCAAAATGAACTGCAGAAATTCTCCTGTGAGAAAATGCTGTAACATTTAAGAGCTTTTCAGTTTAGAGGAAAAGGTGAGCAAGTGGTATATGATAGAGAGAGGTATGATAGAGAGAGTTCCATCTGAACTGCCAGCACTTATTGAGGTCCCTACTGAAGCAGGGATTTTTCCGTTCAAGTTTCTGTACATGCCTGGCAACTACCAGTGCTATACAAACTAGCAGGAGGGCAGAGGTTTCCCAAAACAAAACTAAGGATGGGGGGTGGGGGTGGGGGTGTTTGCAGGTACAGTAGCATGAATCAGAATTGTTGATGTTGTTTAGTCGTTTAGTCATGTCTGACTCTTCGTGACCCCATGGACCAGAGCACGCCAGACACTCCTGTCTTCCACTGCCTCCCGGACGGACTTTCGGAACGGATTAAGTTCATAAACCAAGGTACCACTGTATTCTTGAGCTCTAGGCAATTTTTGTCAAGGCAGGAAGCACTGTGGGTCTCAGGGGGACTGGCTATAAGCCAGTCTTCGGAAGAGGCACTAGATTGGTGGTGACTCCAAGTAAGTTCGAGCTCTTTATTCCTTCCATTCTGTTGCAGCAGTTCAAGGACACCCTCCCATCATAAGCAAACCACCCCCTCCAAAAAAAGGGGATTTGGATCATTTCCAGGCAACCTGATTATTGAGCTCTCATTCTCAAAATTTTAGTGTGCACGTGTGATATGTTGTTGTTGTTGTTGTTGTTGTTGTTGTTGTTGTTGTTGTTGTTGTTTAGTCATTTAGTCGTGTCCGACTGTTCATGACCCCATGGACCAGAGCACGCCAGGCACTCCTGTCTTCCACTGCCTCCCGCAGTTTGGTCAAACTCATGTTCGTAGCTTCCAGAACACTGTCCAACCATCTCATCCTCTGTCGTCCCCTTCTCCTAGTGCCCTCCATCTTTCCCAACATCAGGGTCTTTCCCGGGGAGTCTTCTCTTCTCATGAGTTGGCCAAAGTATTGGAGCCTCAGCTTCAGGTCCTGTCCTTCCAGTGAACACTCAGGGCTGATTTCCTTCAGAATGGATAGGTTTGATCTTCTTGCAGTCCATGGGACTCTCAAGAGTCTCCTCCAGCACCATAATTCAAAAGCATCCATTCTTCGGCGATCAGCCTTCTTTATGGTCCAGCTCTCACTTCCATACATCACTTTGTAATCAGAATTGCAAAGGGTTAAAGCTCCACTCCCACCCCCTTGCCAGGATTCTGATCTGGATCAATTCCAAGCCCCCATTTAGTTTTTTTTAATAAAATCACTCAGTTGCTTACTCTCTATATATTCTCTCCCCCCCCCTCTCTCTGTGTGTAATATTTGGTAAGGGAACTGAACACAGTGGGTTCTGTGTCCTATAATAAGCTGGTGTTTGGAAGCAGGACTAGATCGATGGTGACACCAAGTATGTATGTCTGAGAAGCAGAAATGTTGTGGTCAACTCCCAGCTCTCTTTGTTGTCAACTATTTCAGATATTATAATGTAACCCCCTCCACAGACACACATGCACACACATACCCCTAGTTCTGTATTGGGACTCCTCCGCTGTCTTCTTTGTTAATATTTTTATTTATTTATTTTTTTAAAATTATCAGCACAATTCTAATAGTAGAAAACAACCTTGTCACAGAGGTGACAAGGGGAGTCAAAAGTAAAACAAAAAGAAACAAGTGTTTATCTGTCAGTGCAGCCCGTCAAGAAGTATCAAAATCCGAGTCTGTGATGTTCATAGCAGCCAGAAAAGCCTCATCCAAACTTTTGCTTGATGCATATTTTGATCTCATTGTGTACCACCGATTTCCTTGGGTCTGAGATCTATTTTGTTGTTCTGTGGCTGTTCCTTGTGAAAATCAGAGTATACCTTCTGAATTGGATATAATCAGATGCACAGAAAATCTGAAGAGAGTTTCTGCTTAACCAAACTTCAATACAGCAAGTAAGATTGGACTTTATAGCTCTGGGTGGGAGGAAAGGAAAGCTCTCAGATTCAGGGGAAGTAATTGATACACAATACAATCAAAATACAGGTCAGGTGACAGTGTGGAAGAGTTTGCAGTTTTGCATGCTGCCAAAATATGTCTTTGTACTCATTGACCTTCCTTGTGGCCTTGTCTACTTTTTGTAAGGGCGTAGATCATTGTGAGTCTGGCAGTGGCAACAATAAGCCAGTGTTTGGAAGTGGGACTAGATTGATCATGACACCAAGTAAGTCCATGTGAGATGTTGCAAACATGATGCTTAATTTCCCCTCTGTTGGCTACTATTTCAGATATTAAAACAGGCATCCTCCCACCTTTACGGAGCTGTGTAAGGGCAAAAATGGGCTCTTCCCACCATGGAGTTGGCAATCTGTTTTCTGAGAGGGAACCTTCAGAACATGAGAAACTGCCTTATATAAGGAATGGTGTTCTAGAGAATATAAGAAGTGTCCTTACCCCGAGTCAGATCATGGGTCTATCTAGCTCAGTATTGTCTGCACTGACTGGCAGCAGCTGTTTTCCAGACAGAGGTCTCTCCTAGAAATGCCTGGAAATTCTTGGGATCGAACCTGGGACTTCTGGCATGCAAAGCATGAACTCTACCTACCACTGAGCCACAGCTCTAGCCTGGGGTGTCAGACAGAAGGAAAAGGGATGGGGAACAAAGCGATGAAAATGCAGTGGATGGACATTTTAATGAACGTTTTGGCTCAACAGCAACACCTAGCACTGATGGGGGTTTTTTTTGTAAGGGGTTGTGTCATTGTGACCAATAACAACATCCAATTCATGATTGGGACTGGTACAACATTGAATGTCTTCCCAAGTAAGTAGGAAGAAAAGACAACACAGAATATTATATTTTATAATGTAGGGAATGGGATCAATACCATATTATCTACTGCCATCGTGTTTGACTAAAATGAAGGTGTGTTCGTATGTTATATTCATAACTTCCAAAAAGCATATTATAAACAGAGAGGATGTGGGTGGTTTTTAGTTTTTGTCTTGTTTTGTTTTTTTAAATATATTTATTGATTTTTAACAATAACACAACATAACAAACAGAGCATAAAACACAACAAAAAACATAATAAACAACAATACAATACAACAACAAAAAACAATATTTTCAAATTATTTTATATTCCATATCTTTGTCGACTTCCTTCATTCCCTCCCAACTACGTTTCTATGTATCTCTTCCTTAGCACTTTCCAAATCTTAATTACAATCTTTTTAATAATGATCAAAATCTACTAATACTCTTGATACCTTAACAATACCATAAATCTCTTATTCTTATCTCAAAATATAAATCTATTCTAATTAAATCTAAAAAATACAATAACATAATACCACTTAACTAAATCTTAATACATAATACACTTATCTAACTGTAGTTTTTGTCCACTGTGTGGATTCTGGGTCAGGGTAGAAAGCAATGATGATGATTCCTGGTATATCTTGGTTTTCTTGTTTTTGTCTGAGTTACTGGGTTAATTTATTCCAGCTAACTCTCCATTTGATCCATCTGTAGGCGTATATGGGTGATCTCAAACAGTAGTCACACTCAGAGCAGACCCACTGAAATAAATTTAATTAAGCAACATAACTCCATTCATTTGAAGGGTGTCTCCTCTGAGTATAACTTAGTTGGATATCACTGTCCATTGCCATCACCCTCCAGCTTCTGGGAGATGAAATATGAAGTGGTTGACCTCCTCTGCTTGAATGTCAGAATGCTAGTCACCTTTGCTGGCCTGACACAATCCCTAGCACTGATGGGTTTTTGCAAAGGGTTGTGTTGCTGTGGGCAATAACTATGGTTTCACCATCGGGTCTGGGACGAGGCTGGTTGTCCTCCCAAGTAAGTAGGAAGAATAAACCTCACAGATAGTTGCATTTGATATTGTAAGCAATGAGATAAATAGCATATCACATGTTGCTTGTGTGTTGGGCTTTGTTTGCCATTAAACTGTGTGTGTTTGTGTGTTTGGGAATTCCCAGACGTGTCCTCTTTTGGGGGGCCAACATGCCCATCTGGGGGGATTTTTACATTTTAAAGGAAATGTCCAGGTGGAGGTGGGGTGGCTTGGGCACGGGTGGCTTGGGCACAGACCGGGGAAAGGGGCGTGCAGGGCCACCGCGGTGCCCATGCACCTCATTCCCCAGCTCGGACTGGCAGCAGCTTGGGTTGTCCTCTTTTTTGCTCTTCTAGATATGGTTCCTCATGAAAACTGATTAACAGTTTAGTGTGAATTTCCCTTTCTATAAACACACTTACATGTGAAATTTACATTGTTTTCCAATTTTCCCCAAATAGAATTCTTTTTTCTATTTCATTCTCATCAATATATGTATATGTTATGCATATGCATTTCATGTTTTAATGCACATTTTACTTGGCTGAAAAACTGCATTGCAAAAAACGGAAGAGGTGTGAATTTCAAAGGATGGCTGTGCTTTGGTTTACGTATTGCTTTGGAAGGTACAGGTTAGGTAGGCATGCCTTTAAATGAGAAGTGAATCAAATTTCTCCGGGTCACTACTTGGAAGTAAACCTCACAGAGCTCACTTGGACTTACTTCCAAGTAAGTGTGCTCATGACTGCTAACTTAGGCTCTGTTTCAGTTGTGGATCGAGATAGTTCAATGTCTATTTAATTGATATTGAAACAGATGATAGGAAAGCCATTTTTGTAAAGCATTTTCTTAGTGTGGCTAACTACAGGCAGCTATGGGAAAGTGATGTTTGGTCTGGGAACCCGATTAGCCATCCAGCCAGGTAGGTCAGAAGCAACCAGATTCATTCCTAGGCTGGGTCTTCAGAGAAGTAACTTCACCACATCTATGGACCCCATTAGGTATTTGGGAAGAAAGGTTTGTGTGTTTAGGGGGGGGGTTGTAAGGGAAAGCTCATAGCTCTATAACAGAACACCTGCTATGCAGACAGAAGGTCCCAGGTTCAATCCTGGGCATCTCCAGGCACAGCTTGGAAACTTGAAACTCTGATTCAGATGCACCAATGTGACTCCATAAAAGGCAGCTTCCTATGTCCCTATGCAAACTGGATGATTCTGAAGCTTTGCGTGGAATGCTTATATCCCATGGTGTCTCAGATACAGATGGTACATGATCCAATGCGAGCTAAATAAAACATAATTAAAATAACCACCCCACCACCAAATGCCTGGGGCAAAAAGGACTTAAGGATGCTCAGGATAAACTTCTTGAAACATCCACTGGGGGGCACAGAGAGAGAATTCCATATCTGTGGTGAAATTGCCATGACTGATCTGGTCTGTGACTTTTGTGTCTGAACACAAATTTTGCACAACAAATTTGGCAGATCTTTCGACTGGAAAGCACTTGCTCATTGGCAATCTTGCTTTGTTAAAAATCACACAGGAATATTGATTCTCAAATTGCCTTCCGAAAGGTCAAAATCATAGCTGCCAAGTTTTCCCTTTTCTCGCGAGGAAGTTATATTTGGAGGTGGAACAAGGCTGAGGGTTTATCCAAGTAAGTTCCAATAGTTAAACACAAGCAAAGCCTAGTTCACTGGAATAAATGCCCCCCCCCCCGATCCTGACTTTTCTACCTCTTTGACATTCAGCTGATTGTTGATTGTCAGGTTGTTTTTCCCAAAAGGTCAGTTTGTTTGACTTTCCCAAATTATTATCAAACAATGTTCTCTGGCACTTTTTGCAAAGCTCTGTTCCACTGTGATTCTGGAGGTGGCTACAAAGTTATATTTGGAGGTGGAACAAGATTGAGCGTTTATCCAAGTAAGTTTTAACACTTTCTTTCAGCTAGTTCTCCAGAACAGATGATAATCCAATTACTCTTGAGTCCCACGACCCATTTTATCACCACATTCTGGAATACTTCCTTGTCCTCTAGTTGTCTTGCAGTATCTTATTCTCTGTGCTCCCCTCCTCACTCTTTGCCACGGTTGAGGGACCTATTACTCATTGCTGGATGAGAGCTCCTATCCTCCTGGGATATTGTCTGTGTTGGCTGGGGATGAAGGAAGCTAAAGTTCTACATCTGGGCGGACACAGATTCCCCATTCCCCTCTATGTCCTCCTGGTGTCCTTGTCTATTTTTTGTAAGGGTCTGGACCACTGTGGTTCTAATAGTGCCTACAGTAAGCCAGTGTTTGGAAGTGGAACTAGATTGATTGTGACACCAAGTACGTAAGTTTGAAATGTACAGATATGATGCTCAATTTCCCTTCTTTTAGTCACTATTTCAGATACAGTATTTAAAAAGATATCCCTTCCCAGTTATGTTTCGAGACTCTTTCTGCTCTCTCCTGGTTAATATTTGCCTAGCATTGGTAGCTGCTTGGAGATGTACTTTAAATAGGAATGGCCCAGAAAGCTTACAAATTTAAAACCCCTCTCTAGCAATTTGCTTCATCTTAGCAGAAAGCTTTTCCATGCCTGTTTTGCACAAAAGCAGAAGATCTTGGTGTATGGGTGATCTGCAAGTAGGAAAGATTTCTGACCTCCCGTTGGCTAACAATTTGTTGTTGTTTAGTCATTTAGTCGTGTCAGACTCTTCGTGACCCCATGGACCATAGCATGCCAGGCACTCCTGTCTTCCACTGCCTCCCGCAGTTTGGTCAGACTCACGGCTAACAATATCAGCTCCAAAATGACTCCCTCCTGCTCTGTGTTATATTGCTGGGGTTGTTCTGAACCTCCTCTATGAGGAGGGAAAAAACACAATTCCATAAAGGTGTATTAATCATTGTGATTTTTTTGGCATGTGGCCTTCATGTTTGAACTTGACCTGGGTGTTCTGCATAGCTCCTGGTCTTGCCCTGTGGGTATTCTCAGTTGATGGGAGAGGGCTTGATAGTTCATTACTAAAGAAAAGAGCTTGAGTAACTTGCTTAACTTAAGGCTATAGTTTCTATGAGCAAAGATAAAGATGGAGCTACCAGTTTGTATAGGGAGAAATAACTAAGAACAGTACAGATGAAATTCTGCACAAATTCAAAATTTGGTAAAATCTCTAAACACACAAGTTCTCCCTTCTTGATAATATTGTTTTCTTTCTTTCTTTCTTTCTTTCTTTCTTTCTTTCTTTCTTTCCTTCCTTCCTTCCTTCCTTCCTTCCTTCCTTCCTTCTTTATCATCCAATAACTGAGTTATTATCAGAGTACACTCATTGAAGTTAATCAACCAAAGTTAGACATGCCTACTTATTTCAATATGTCTGTTATTGGATAAAATCCAAAAAATCTCAATTGGTTTTCCAAAAAGGTGTCAAAGTTTGCTTGAAACTCCCTCACTCCAAACATTGTCAGCCAGTTTTTGCAAAGCTCTCTTCCACTGTGCGATTTTGGAAGCAGTAACAAAGTTCTATTTGGAGGTGGGACAAGACTGAGAGTTTATCCAAGTAAGTTTTTAACTTTATTTTTTTAAAACAACAAAAACAAAAAAACTAGTTATTCAGAATAAATGAAAAAAAATAACTACTCCCAACTCCCACTACCCCTTTTATCAGGACAGTCCACATCACTGCTTTACCTGCGATCTATTTTGTAAAAGCCCATTCCCTCATTCCTTATTGTCCCCTCCTCACTTTCTGTCAGGGGTGGGGGACCTGTGGCCCTCAAGATGCTGCTAAAGTACAACTCCCATCTTTCTGGACCATCGCTTGCATTTGCTGGGGCTGAAGGGAAGAGTCCAACAACATCTGAAGAGCCACGGGTTCCCCGTTCTCCATCTGGCCTTGTCTATTTTTTTAAGGGGTGTGAGGCACTGTGGGTGTGGCAGTACCTCCAGTAAGCCATTGTTTCAAAGTGGAACTAGACTGATGGTGACACCAAGTAATTATGTGTCAAACCTGCTGCTTAATTTATCCTCTGCTGATACTGAATGGAAGGGCAGGACTGAATCAAACAATAAATAAATAAATACGAATGCATATATTTAAAGCTCTAAAAAAATCTACTGTATCCAATAAAATCCTCCCTTTTATATTCTGACTATCAAACCTTTGTTAGGCATTTTACAAATAGAACCGTGAGAAAAAGAATCACATACAAAAGTATTTAAAATGCATACAAAGAGGCAACAGTAAACTGCATACACTAATTGTTTGTATGTATATATATAAAATCTGAGATTCCTTCCTATTAAACTACTCTTTGAGACACTGCTGCCAAGAACTCAGCTACTCCTGCGGGAATAGCTTTCATATTAGGGTTGGGGAATCTCAAGTGGCCCTCCATAGTTCACTTTTTGGCCCCCAGAAATCTCCACAGGCTTCACCCTCAGCAAAGACCACAGCCTGCCTCCCCTC